>NW_015505810.1:175578-179128 GCF_001515645.1 Sinocyclocheilus grahami
GTGTGTGTGTGTGTGTGAGAGAGAGAGTGTTTGTGAGAGTGTGTGTGTGAGTGTGAGAGTGTGAGTGTGAGAGTGAGTGTGTGAGAGTGAGTGAGTGTGTGAGAGTGAGTGTGTGAGAGTGAGTGTGTTTGTGTGTGTGAGAGTGAGTGTGTTTGTGTGTGTGAGTGTGTGAGTGAGTTTGTTTGTGTGTGTGTGTGTGTGTGTGTGGGAGAGTGATTGTGTGTGTGTGTGTGTGTGAGTGTGAGAGTGTGAGAGTGTGAGTGTGAGAGTGAGTGTGTGAGAGTGAGTGTGTGAGAGTGAGTGTGTGAGAGTGAGTGTGTGAGAGTGAGTGTGTGAGAGTGTGTGTGTGTGAGTGAGTGTGTTTGTGTGTGTGAGTGTGTGTGTGAGTGAGTGTGTGTGATGTGTGTGTGTGTGGATCGGGTTCAGTTCGTTAGTCGATCAGGGCTTCTATCAGTGCTGATGGTGTTAATCTGAACATGTGATCGTGCGGAGACGTTATTGGTCACCTGTGAGGTTACAGACGAGAGACGCACCTGAGCAGAAGTGGAGATCAGATGAGCTTTAATTCAGTGTGATGGAGTTTAGTTTGTGTCAGATGATTAGAGAATCGTCAGTACTGTTTTTAGGCTTTATTTGTACTTCTGTTTATGTTATTTTTAATAATAATATTTGTCTAAGTTGAATGCATTATTCAAAACAATCAGATTTTTGAGCTTCTTGCGTGTCAGAGCTGTGATTGTGACCGGTGTTTAGTGACACTGCTGTGGTTAAACGCTGCAGGCGGGGCTTGTCTGGACAAAAGAGGAGCAGCGCTGTGATTTACTGCTGAATTCAGTTCAGTTCACCAGCGCACAACCTTATGGTATATAAATAAAAGTGTGTTTTCATAAGCTTTCTTACGGATGTAATAACTGTCTGATGTGATGAAGGCAAACTCATAATGTCAGCACTCACTTCCATAATGTACTTAAAGTGCTCTGTGTTCACGCACTAATGTTGTACTTCATATTTTGTGCTTGTAACTTCAGAACATCTAAGTGTGCTCAACGGTGATATTTTGGGACACCAAGAATATGAACTAAAATGTCTCCTGCAGCACAGAAGCAGTGTTGAGTCGCTGGGGGATATTTGTAGCAATAGCCAACAATATATTGTATGGGTCACAATTATACATTTCTCTTTTATGCCAAAAATCATTAGGATATTAAGTAAAGATCATGTTCCATGAAGATATTTTGTAAATCTCCTACCGTAAATATATCAAAACTTAATGTTTGATTAGTAATATGCATTGCTAAGAACTTCATTTGCACAACTTTAAAGATGATTTTCTCAATATTTAGATTTTTTTGCATCCTCAGATTCCAGATTTTCAAATATTGTCCGATCCTAACAAACCATACATCACTGGAAAGATTATTTATTCAGCTTTCAGATGATGTACAAATCTCAATTTCACAAAATGTACCCTTATGACTGGTTTTGTGCTCCAGGGTCACAAATGTGCTTTTAACACACTATCTCTGTATTTAAAAATGTATTTGGTCACCACTTGTAGTACACTTGAGTGTATGAAAGATGGTTCAAGTGTACTACAAGTGGTGACTAAATACATTTTTTAAATACAGAGATAGTGTGTTAAACGTGCATTTTAGTTCATATTCATGGTGTCCCAAAATAGCACAGTTGAGTACACTTAGATGATCTTAAGGAGTACTAAAGATTAATTTTTAGTAGATGAAGCACAAAATTAGTGTGCAAAAATAGAGCACTTTAAGTACATTATATAAATGTACTTTTTTTTTAACCTGAGTTCCGTCGCGTTTCAGCAGAGAATGTCAATGCTTTGCAGAGGAAGCAGAAGTGAAATGGATTGGTGTGAGTCTCTGAAGGGTTGTGTTCCTGCTCCAGATGTGAAGCGCCTCGCACCCGAACACACGCTGACGTCTCGCATTCCTCACAGAGCTGCGGTTTACAGCTCAGACCAGCGCCTCGTGCTCGTCTGGGATTCAACCACAGCTGCTTTCCAGCTCTGTTTCCTGTGGGCGGGACTTCCTGCTGATCCTGTGATGAAATCTGCGCAGCACAATAGTGCTTTGTGTCGGATTGTGTTTTGATTGCCATCCAGAGCTCCCGAATGCAGAACCCTTTCCGTTGAGGAAACGTGAGAGAGAGCTGACTCCAGGAGCTGAGAGCTGTTAATGCAGATTACAGTGGCATTGCATGAGCAGCAGTGAATGGAGCCTGTGTGTGTTCCCCAGCTCCACCTGTGCATGTGATAGAACACAAACACACAGGTGAAGCTCAGCATCTCATACAGTGTTTGTGTGTTGTGTTCAGATCCAGACGTTCGCTGTGGAGGCGCCGTGTTCAGCGGTGGACGAGATGACCAGCGGAGTGGCCATGGCACAAGTCCTGCAGAAAATGTATGTGAAGCACTATTATGAGTGGGCCATATGATGCTAATGAAACAAACTGTGCTTTAAGGTTGTTTTTCTAATGCACAGCTACTACAGAGATTGAATAACCGAATGTCAAATAAAACAGCATAGTCTTCACTGTAAGAATTAAACTTGCTCGGTTTCTTATTAAAGCTACAAAAGTCCTTCAGTCGAGAGCAGTGAGTGACTTTTTTCTTTGATTAATATTAAGCACACAGTCGCAGCAGGAATATTAGGCTGCTGTCACTTTAAGAGCCGCACGGATCCAATGCACTGTCGCACGCGTATTTTCATTCTCAACTCTTTACGTTTATTACATAACCGATGAGGGATTACGTGAGTAAGCACTGCTTTTTAACACTTTTTTAAAAACATTTTAACACATCTTTTGCGTGTATCTGACAGTTTAGGCTCAGCTTGAGCTAAAGTTGACTCCGTCTCTGAGCGCATGCACAGAAATCCTCCTGACGCACAGCACAAGTTCTCTTTCGCTTTTAAAAACATGAATAAAGCTGATCAACTTTAATAAATCAAGCACGTCACATTTAGCTAAAGTCACGTTACATGATTTGACTGATTTGCTTGTGAAATTGAATGGGGCGCAATCATCGTTTAATAATCGCGATTATTGTATTTTCATAATCATTGGAGATGGAAATCGAAACTGTATTTTGATTAATTGCACAGCTCTATGAAGCACACACAACATAGTCTGTCTCAGTTTGTTCTGTTTCTTCATGTGACTCCAGACAGACTGATGATGATCAGATCAGAGCTCTGTGTGCAGCACTAACATATATCTCACTGCATTATTAGATACAATCATCTCTCTCTCTCTCTCAATTCAATTCAATTCAAAATTGCTTTATTGGCATGACTGTAAATTATACAATATTGCCAAAGCTTAGTACACATGTACAAAAAAGATAAAAACAAATAATAATAATATAATAACAATAATAATAAGTAAATGAACATCACAGTAATATAATGGAATAGAGAGATCTCTCTCTCACATTAATACTCTCTCACACTCACACTCTCTCTCTCTCTCTCTCTCACACACACTCTCTCTCTCTCTCTCACTTTCAATTTCAATTTCCCTCTCA
>NW_015505810.1:179194-179814 GCF_001515645.1 Sinocyclocheilus grahami
TTCTTTTTTTGTTTCTCTCTCTCTCTCTCTCTCTCTCTCTCTCTCTCTCTCTCTCTCTCTCTCTCTCTCTCTCTCAGTGATGGCATGTATTTCACTGACGCGTGGATCAGTCGTATTAAACCTGATGTTGGAGACAACTGGAGGTTAAAGGTATGCATCCGCTCTGTCACTCTTGTGTTCGGTTCACACGTCTTACAGGGTTTTTCAATTTTCTGTCTTTTTTTTTTTTTTTTCAGATCAGCAATTTAAAGAAAATATTGAAAGGCATTCTGGATTACAACCATGAGGTGAGACACATCTGCCTGTGTGATACTAAAATGACACATTTCTGTTGTTATATGTGACAGTCACATGATTCTTTCTCTTGCGTTGACCTGTGACCTCTCTGTCCGCTGTCATTGGTTCTGCAGGTGTTGGGGCAGCAGATCAATGACTTCACTCTTCCAGACATCAGTCTCATCGCAGAGCATTCAGACGCAGCAGAACTGGGCCGAATGTTGCAGCTCATCCTGGGCTGCGCTGTCAACTGCGAACAGAAGCAGGGTGTGTGTGTGTGTGTGTGTGTGTGTGTGTGTGTGTGTGTGTGTGTGTGTGTGATATATAGAGAGAGAGAGAGGGAT
>NW_015505810.1:180599-188099 GCF_001515645.1 Sinocyclocheilus grahami
GCTGTCGGATGCGAACAGGAGGAGGGTGTGTGTGTGTGTGTGTGTGTGTGTGTGTGTGTGTGTGTGTGTGTGTGTGTGTGATATAGATGAAGTGAGACGGATTTAGGCAGCTATTCTCCAAGCAACACTCAGCGGTGTTTTGTTACTGAATCATTCAGTGTTTTGAACAAATCAGTTGAATCAATGACTCACTCATTAAATGACTTGCTGCCACCTGCTGGTGGTTTAGTATGTTTAAAATGATGCACCCCCCCCCCCTCCAACTTTTGTGATTTGTATACTCAAAAATGTATTTTAAACATTTATTAGTAAATTAATTAATTTGACTGGTTACAGCCCTATAGTGTAGGCTATACTAAGTTTATTTGGCAATTGTAAGAATTTGACACGAGTGGTGATGCATACATTTAAAAAGGTATAACAATAGTCCCTAATAAAGGCGAATAAGTCCTAGGGTAAATATAAAAAATATTCAGACCCAAGTATGTAAAAGCTGATAGAACACTGATGAAAATATTGGTTTAGAATAAATTTACACCACCAAAAACCTCAGTGATGCAGTGCTTTTGTGGGAAAGTTTGTGTGGAATATTGTCTGCTAATAATAAATAGCAATGACGGTGACGATATTTTGTTTTCTTTTTTACATTAAACACATTAAATATGACATATGTATGTAATATAATGTTACATTTCATATAAGGTGGTATTAAAGTAGAAACCCTGGAAGCACACAAAGACAAGCATTGCTCCTGAGAGATTGAGTCGGAGTGAATCAATTATCAGATGGTCTCTGGATTAAAATGTTCAATTATATCTGGTCACCGCAAAGCTCCCCAATATGATTCAGAATTCAGCTGTTAGTAATGATAATGTAACGCATTAGGAGTGGTCAGTGGGGTCTTTTGGGGCAGTTGTTGGCGTTAGATGTGATAGGGTAAGTTCTGATATGTTAAGCCACTTCATGGATGTCATTGTGTGATGTTGTTTGCAGAATATATCCAGACCATCATGATGATGGAGGAGTCTGTGCAGCACGTGGTCATGACGGCCATCCAAGAGGTCAGTCAGCGTCTAGAAACTCTGCTCAAGTGCACCGAGGGCAGAAGATGCTTTAAACACAAACGGTGCTCACACCAGACGATGATTTAATTTAGTTAATCGAAGTTAATTGATACAGAAAATCTATTTATGATTTGAAAATCTATCATTTTACAGCTTAAAGTGCCAAAAACTTTTATCAGCACTGTAGCTTTGCAGGAGGTTTCTTGAAGCGTCAGTTCTTCTGGATTGAGTCTGTCTCAGTTTGTTCTGTTTCTTCATGTGACTCCAGACAGACTGATGATGATCAGATCTGAGCTCTGTGTGCAGCACTAACATATATCTCACTGCATTATTACAGTTAATGGCACAATGAATGTTTGGAAACGTAAACTGATATGTCCTCCTGACACACTCCAGCAAAAGATAGAAACAACTGACTTCAAACCATTTCTAGCTGCTGGGAATACTAGCGTTCTGATTATTTTGGCCAGCAGTGTGTGTTGTAGACTGGTGTTAATGTGTGTGTTGTTCCCGCAGCTGATGAGTAAAGAGTCGCCCGTGTCCTCCGGAAGCGACTCGTTCGTTGATCTGGACCGACAGGTAGTTTCTGCTTCGCAGGAATCTGGAGCACAGTTAATAAATGCAGGGCTGAGTTTGTGTGACGTGTGTTTTCCTCTCGCTCAGCTGAAGAAGACGGTGGAGGATCTAAACGACGCTTTGGCCACTAAAGAGGAGATCGCTCAGAGATGTCACGAGCTGGACATGCAGGTACGGACGCGTCTCCAGTCACGCGTGTCTGGGGCGTATCACGGAAAGATCCTAACTCTAAATCTTATCTTACCTGTTGGTAACATGGTCATTTCAGTTAGGACAACAAAAGCTATTACAGAACCGCATTTTCTAAGTGCATTATCTGATCTTAACTACAGATAGGAAGGGGGTATTGCAGAAACCTCCTAAAATCTTTCTTAACTTTAGGGCAACCCCACAACTGTCCTAACTTCTAAATTATTTTAAAGCTAACGGAACAAACTGTCCAACCGTTTTTTCTTCACAGACTCAGCTGTACGGTTAATGCTCAACTCTTGCCCGCTTCCCGTCTTTCTCTTCGTGAGTGAGCGAAGGTGAAAACTTACCAAATAGTATCGGCTTTGCCTTTTCTACCGAACGTATCAAAGTTTCAATTTCCGCGGCACTGAAGTGAAAAGCTCGGTGGTTTTGTGTATCCATTGTTTACCTCATTAGCAGCTTGCGGTTGCTTGGTAACAGACCTGAGAGTGGATTGTCGAACTTGATGATGCAGTTTTAAGATTCATATGGGCTTAAAAATATATCACGATATTTCTGGTATTTATTGCGATAACGATATCAATGACAATAATTCAGGGAATCCTGTTTCTTTAGAGAAAAGTATTCTCTTTCCTATTTTTACCCAAAATAGGGTGTTGTGAGCGTTATTGAGCACACACGTAATGTAATGAGTGTTTAACTCACACTGGAAGCCAGGGGGCGCCCTCGCGCAGAAACTCCGCACATGCGTCGCAGAAGTAATAGCACTGACCACACTCCAAGAAATCCCCAATATATCGTCAACGGTATCCAGTTATCGCTAAATATAACACCGATAGAGGATTTTTAACTGATGAAACTTGAAGACAATAAACATATGATTGCACAAAATATATGGCTTATCTGTGTGCTTCAAGCAAGCTTGTGTATTTTTTATAAGGAAGTATATTTATAATGCAATGCTTTATCGCTGTATATAATACTATCACTCTGTAATATGAAACCACGTCTGGTCACAAAAAGAAGTTATTTCAAACACTCGACTATGTTATTAATTTGAAGAAAAGGCATGTCAATAAATGATATGTTTGTAAACGGGCTCATACACATATCGCACACGTGCTACTGTACTACATTTATTCAAGGCTCAGAGCTATTTTTTTTTTTTGTGACCAAATCAGTTCCAGATTGTAGAAGGAGCTCCTCATTTAATGATAAACTCCTCAATTTCACGTCCGCCGCCTTCCACACGGTCGCACACAGAAATATGTCAACAACTAGACTTTATCGTTATTATCCCGGGAAGACTAATTGTTATCGTTCCGTGTCTGTGGGCAGCCCAATGTAAGACATGATAAGAATCCCTAATCACGTTAAAATTTGCTTCTGTAAAACGAACTTGCAAAAAGTCCTAATTTATCGTATCATCTCTTAAATGAAGATTTAAGATATGAAATATTCTGTAATGCGCCCCCTGATCCGCATCTCACCGCTGAACCTCACTAATCAGGGTCGGTTCACATCCTAGAGTTTTTATTAGCAGATGTTTGGTCACTAAACGATGCACGGATTAAATCTGTGCAGTGCATGCTCAGGTTAACACGGTAAAGCGCCGCCACTTCATTCATTCTCTCCTTTTTAACCGATGTGTGTGTGTTTGGTAGTGAATGTGTTGATTAGGCGAATGCTCACTGCTTGTGAAGTGTTGTGGAGTGCTTCAGTGTGCTGTTGTTGATGTGGTAACCTCTCCTCCTCTGCCTTGCTTTTGAAGGCGTACCTCGTCCAAGAGGAGCGAGATAGACTGAGGTTAGAGTGTATTGATCTAGAAGACAGGGTAAATGTCTTTATTTTCTTCTGCTCTCACCCTTTGTTGTTTTTGCATCCAGAATTTGCTGTCTGCTTGATAACATCCCTAATTAGTGTGCAGGGCCTTTAACTGTGTGTGTGTTTGTGTGTGTGTGTGTGTGTGTGTGTGTTAGAGTGTTTTTGTGTGTGTTA
The DNA here is from genome assembly GCF_001515645.1 of Sinocyclocheilus grahami. Taxonomy (NCBI): domain Eukaryota; kingdom Metazoa; phylum Chordata; class Actinopteri; order Cypriniformes; family Cyprinidae; genus Sinocyclocheilus; species Sinocyclocheilus grahami. Next base: position 184,430 of record NW_015505810.1, read on the forward strand.
TAGAGTGTGTGTGTGTGTGTGTGTGTGTGTGTGTGTGAGAGTGTGTGTGTGTGTGTGTGTGTGTTCATGTGTGAGAGTGTGTGTGTGTGTGTGTGTGTGTTCAGTGCTGTAACCCTGTAGACTAATCCTCAATCCTCCCTGTGTGACGTGGCCCTATGGTTCCTATGGCAACAGTAGACGCCACCATGGGCCAATCAGCTGACTGCAGCGCTTGATATCTGTACACACTGATAGATCCATCCTGCAGCAAAACTACCCAGAGTTCAGTGCGCAGGAGCTCGTGTCTGAACATGTGACCGCAGCTTCGCTTGAGTGTAGAGTCAGACCGCCGCATGATGCACCTATGAAATTGATTGATTTGTTATTGAGTATATACGTATGAGTTTAATACATTCATCTGTACGTCTGCTTTAAACATTTAGATCCATTTAGAGAATAAGACATAATTAATTTCACTTACTAGCAAGTGCATATTGAAGTGTTTTTTTTTTTTAATAGTTCAGCCAAAAATGAACATGTGCTGTAAATGTGTTCACCCGCAGTTCATCCGAGATCAGGATGAGTTTGTTTCTTCATCAGGTTTGGAGAAATGTAGCACTGCATCAGTGTCTCAGCAATGGATGCTCTGCAGTGAATGGGTGCCGTCAGAATGAGAGTCCAAACAGCTGATAAAAACATCACAATAATCCACAGCACTCCAGTCCATCAGTGAACATCTGGAGAAGACAAAAGCTGAAACACATCCAGCATTAAGACGCTTTAACTCAAATACATTGAGTCCAAAATAACTCTTTTAACTCATAACCCATAATAACTCTTCCTCCAGTGAAAAAGTGTTCTGTTGTGAATCAGGAGAGAAATCTGCACAGACCCTTAAATATTTTGTCTTCTCCAGATGTTCACTGATGGCCTGGAGTGCTGTGGATTATTGTGATGTTTTTATCAGCTGTTCGGACTCTCATTCTGACGGCACCCATTCACTGCAGAGCATCCATTGCTGAGACACTGATGCAGTGCTACATTTCTACAAACCTGATGAAGAAACACACTCATCCTGATCTCAGATGAACTGAGAGTACATTTTTGGGTGAACTGTTCATTTAAATATATGGAAGTATTGACTCGAGGCTGGTTTTCAGTAATAAACACTGATTGAGAAACGCCTGGTGTTTCTATATGCAGCACATCCACCGTCATCAGTACTGACACACACGCACACACTCATATACACACTCTCTCTCTCTCTCACACACACACACACACACACACAAACACTCTCACACTCACACTCTCTCACACACTCTCACACTCTCACACACACTCTCACACACACTCTCTCACTCACATGGCGGCGCTCCAGGAGGAGAAGAGCAGTCTTCTGGCTGAGAACCAGGTGCTGATGGAGCGGCTCAACCAGTCGGACTCCATCGAGGATCTGAACAGCCCAGCGGGACGCAGACACCTGCAGCTTCAGACGCAGCTGGAGCAGCTGCAGGAGGAGACCTTCAGGTGAGGAGTGCAGACCATGCTGGGGGTCAGAGGTCACCGTGCTGAGGGCTGATCCGAGGCCAGCCGGTTTACATTTTCATTAGCATAAGAGTATGACTGTGTACAGTTATTTTTGCCACTCATCTTATTGACTGTGCATTTGTAGGACACTCTCGTGCTGAGCTCACCACATTAGTTCTGTCACGCTGTGAATGAATCCAGAGATCAGATCAGCTCTCACTGAACGTGTCAGTCGCTCATTATATCACGGCAGCTTCACGTCTGATTGAACACAGGGTTTCATCTCGATCTGAGGAAAACCTGATTAAGATTTCTACATTTAAAAATGCCATCTTCATGAACGAAATACAAAATGTTATTTTCATTATTGTAATGCAAAAAAAAGATATTCAATTAAAGTGCGTTTTACAATGTTTTTATGTTAGAAATGTACTTATTTAAGAATCGTCTGGTTGTATTGCAATTTTTTTGACATTGAGACTTTTATTTTTGGTTCCAGTGTGTGATACTATATTGCCAAAAGTATTAGCACCCCCCTCCTTCTAATGAACAGGTTTGATTACTTTAGTAATTTCCATGAGTTCAAATCTTAATGTTGGAGCATATAATGGTATTCTAGGGAATTATGTGCTTCTGATTTTATACCAATAGTTTGTACAGGACCCTTTTCTATTCTAACACAACAGTGCCTCTGTGTATAAGGCAAGGTTCAAAAGAAATGATTGATTGAGTCAGTGTGGAAGAACTTGACTGGTCTGCTGTGACTTTAAATGCAGACCTTGAGTCAAAAACTCATCACCAAACACTGATGACTTGCACATATGGGTGCATTTATTTTAGACCCTTCCAAAACTGTTGCAGCAGAGATGGAAATACAAGTTTTAAATTATGTTTCCATCTTTGTTGCCACAGTTTTGGAAGTGCCTTTTTCTGTTCTAAAGAAGATGGTGTCCCAATACTTTTGGCAATATAGTGTATGTTTATTTAGCTTCAATGTTATGTTCTGAAATATTGATGTGAAATATTTGAGATGATCAGGTGTGTGATTGACGGCGAGTTTTGTGTGTGTGTCAGATTGGAGGCGGCTAAAGACGATTACCGCATCCGCTGCGAGGAGCTGGAGAAGGAGCTGATGGAGGTCAGAGGTCAGAATGAGGAGCTGACCTCTCTGGCCGAAGAGGCGCAGTCGCTCAAAGACGAGATGGACGTGCTGAGGTGAGAGACAGACCTGAGCTCACAGAGAACCAGCGCTGAGCATGAGTTACGAACACGTGTACGTGTGTGTGTGTGTGTGTGTGTCTGTATCTCTGTGCTTCTCTGTCTGTGTGCCTGTGTCTGTGCCTGTGTCTGTATCTCTCTGTGTCTGTGCCTGTCTCTGTGTGCCTGTGTCTGTCTGTGTCTGTATCTCTGTGTGCCTGTGTCTGTCTGTGTGTGCCTGTGTCTGTCTGTGTCTGTATCTCTGTGTGCCTGTGTCTGTCTCTGTGTGCCTGTGTCTGTCTGTGTCTGTATCTCTGTGTCTCTGTGTGCCTGTGTCTGTCTGTGCCTGTCTCTGTGTGCCTGTGTCTGTCTGTGTCTGTATCTCTGTGTCTCTGTGTGCCTGTGTCTGTCTGTGCCTGTCTCTGTGTGCCTGTGTCTGTCTGTGTCTGTATCTCTGTGTCTCTGTGTGCCTGTGTCTGTCTGTCTCTGTGTCTCTGTGTCTTTCTGTGTCTGTATCTCTCTGTGTGTGTGTGTGTGTGTGTGTGTGTGTGTGTGTGTGTGTGTGCGTGCATGCGTGCGCGCGCGTGTCAGGCACTCGTCTGATAAGGTGTCGAAGCTGGAGGCGCAGGTGGAGGTGTATAAGAAGAAGCTGGAGGATCTGGGGGATCTGAGGCGGCAGGTGAAGCTGCTGGAGGAGAAGAACACCAGCTACATGCAGAACACCGTGACGCTGGAGGAAGATCTGCGCAAGGCCAACGCCGCTCGAGGACAGCTGGAGACCTACAAGAGACAGGTGATCCAAAATCTACATTGGTGACCTGTTTTTCATGACTAAGACCAGACAGAGACATCATTAGTCACCAACTGTGACTGTCAACATCGTTGACTAAAAAAAAAAGAAGAGTAAAATGTAGTTCAAATAATATAAACTCTCTATATCTAGAAACAAAAAGAGAAGAAAAAA
>NW_015505810.1:195788-199315 GCF_001515645.1 Sinocyclocheilus grahami
CTTCAGCAGCCCATCTCACTGACTCACTGCACACACATGATCTTCTCACATGTCAGCACTGGACTGCAGTGTGCTGTATGATCGGCAGAAGCGCTCCTCTCTGCTCGTCGTCTTCCTCCAGCACGATGGACAGTGTTATCATGATGTTTGTCGTGCTCTCCATTGACACAGCACAATTAAAGGGGACATGACATGGATTTTTTAAATTATTTTAACATGTTCCTTGAGGTTTACGTATAATGTTAAGTGTTTTTTGCACACACAAAAAAACCCAAAAATAAATATGTAAAAATTATTATTTTCAACCCTCATTCTGACCCTCTGTCTAAAACGATCTGTTTTAAGGCTCGTCAGTAATCAGCCGCTGTTGTGATTGGCTAACATCATTGCATAGGAAACGGTATCAACGCCCATCCGCTATTGCATGTGAATTTTGACAACAAGATCAAAATAAAACGGTAATTTCCAGACAAAGCATTATGAAATCATGTACTTACGGTTTGTGATGCAGATCTAGTGCCGCTTCATCTTTGTGACTCTCCATGACACTGTGCCTCGTTTACAAAACAAAATCCCCTGACACGATCAATCACGCCATTAAAATAAACTATCCACTTGTTGCTTACGCTGGGCTCCTTCTGATATCTGTACAAAGACGTGACCGAGCTGTTTAAACCAATCACGTCAAAGCGTGATCAAGTGTCAGCCGTTAGCGACTGAACGCCAGTGGGCGGGGCCTCTGGTGAGAAGCAGACTATTGGTCGATGTCTTGCTCTGGAGGCGTGTTTATGCAAACGACTGCACACAGGTGACATCATCTTGCGCCTCAGATCGATTAAATAAGTGCTTTGTTTATAATGAGGAGGAGGTTTTAAGCTATGAAACCTGCAGGATGTTTTAATGGTACAAAAGATCAAGGCCAATTAGATTTCTCATGTCATGACCCCTTTAAATCTGACTAACCCTGACGCTCGTCTCTGTGGCGTGATCGTGTGCATACTAACCTGTTTCTGTGATGTCGCTCATGATGTAGCATGATCCAGGTGTGTCGTCCGGCCGGCCGGCTGCGTGCGGAGCATGATCATCATCATCATCATCATCATCATCATCAGAAGTGTGTGTCCGTTACTCTATTCTGTCTGTGTGTCGTTGGTAACAGGCTCTGCTCTCTTCTGTCTGTGCATCGAATCTCTCTCAGTCTGCTGTGAGTACAGTCAGGCATCGTGCAGCTCTGTGATTGTTTTGGGCTCGATCGCATGCACAGTTCCTCCTGCATCCGTGTGTCACGCGTGTCTCCTGCAGCTGATGATCAGAGGAGCGTGATCCCTCCGCTGATTACTGGACTGTTTCTGCTGGGATTATTGCTGATTGTTTCAATCGTCCTGCGCTCTGTCACTCTGGAGTTTGATTGTCAATCACTCGATATCTTCTTTGAATGCACATTGTATTTTTTTTATTTTCACCAATTTAGTTTTGCTCATTAGAGTCAGATTTGCCTAATAATAAATGGTGATGGGTGTTAGGAGAAAACAACAGATCTTTCTGTCAAATCTTAAAACGTACAAATATTATTTTCGAAAATAGATACAATAATGAGGTTTAAAAATATATATATAGATGTTAAAAGGTGAAGTTATGTGCTATATTGTCCTATTGTATCTCCAAATTAGACTAGACAGCAGGTTATCTGAGCAACTAGTCAACTGGTCTGGTGTGTTAAAGTAGAGCTGGTTATGGTTTAAGGCTGGTTTACTAGACATGCGTGTTTATTGCTGAAAACGGTCCTCATAAAACTACACGTAACTGGAACAGTTCACACAGAAACATCTGCATAAGTAACTAGTCGACCTCGTTAGCCCACCAGTCAGTTGCTGGGTTATTACAGTTAACACACTAAAACCATTAAAAAAAACATTGTTACTTGAAATAAAATAAACGTTAACTGAAATAAAATATATTTTTTTAATTATTTCCACAAGTTTCCAAGCAAGTTTTATTGTTTTAATTTAGTTTAACTTGTACTAAAATAACTAAAACTGAAATTAAAATGTACAAAAACTGTACAGACATAAAACAAAAACTACTAAAAATGAAAAAGAGCGCCACAATTTTAACAAAATCTAAATGAAAACCGAAAATATGAAAATAAAAACTGATTGAAATATGAATAAAACGTAGTATCTCAATTATACTAATATAACACTGGTCACTTGTTGGTAACTAGTAGAGCGTCCCGACTCTGTAGCAGCGTTTTATCACTGATATCTATATTCCTGTAGTGCTCATGTGAATCATTAGACGGTGTTTGTTCGTTTATTTGCTCTGGTGTTGATTGTTGAATTGCAGATGGTGTTTTGTGTGATTGTGAACAAGCTCTTTAGCGTCCTCTGCTGGACACTGACACACTAACACATCATGCGCAGTGCCCCAAAACCCCTCTCCAGCACCCTCAGAAGTGCACACTGTGTAGGGCGGCGTGTGGATGTGTTCCACTGGTGTACAGCAGGAGGCGCTGCAGTGCTTCACATGAGCATTAATGCATCGTGATGCCTGTGTGTGTGTGTGTGAGAGAGAGAGAGAGTGTTTGTGAGAGAGAGAGTGTGTGTGAGTTTGTGAGAGAGAGAGAGAGAGAGAGAGAGTGTGTGTGCGAGAGAGTGTGTGTGTGAGTTTGTGAGAGCGTGAGAGAGAGAGAGTGTGTGTGTGTGAGTTTGTGAGAGCGAGAGAGAGAGAGAGAGTGTGTGTGAGAGAGTGTGTGTGTGAGTTTGTGAGAGAGAGAGAGTGTGTGTGTGCGAGCGCGTGCTGGATAAACTCTAACCTCTCTACTTCTGCTTCAGACGGTCCTGATGAAGAGGAAATGTCAGGAACATCTGTGAGTATCAGCAGAAAATCACTCTGACGTCACTGACACTCATGAATGACACACAACCAGTCATAAAGGTCAATTTATTGAAATTAGGATTTATACATCATCTGAAAGCTGAATAAATAATCTTTCCATTGATGTATGGTTTGTTAGGATCGGACAATATTTGAAAATCTGGAATCTGAGGGTGCAAAAAAATCTAAATATTGAGAAAATCATCTTTAAAGTTGTTCAAATGAAGTTCTTAGCAATGCATATTACTAATCAAACATTAAGTTTTGATATATTTACGGTAGGAAACATACAAAATATCTTCATGGAACATGATCTTTACTTAATATCCTAATGATTTTTGGCACAAAAGAAAAATCTATAATTTTGACCCATACAATGTATTGTTGGCTATTGCTACAAATATACCTGTGCTGCTTAAGACTGCTTTTGTGCTGCAGGGACACATATGATTGTTCTCGTCTGCAGGGACAAATTAAGGGATGCCACTAACGAGCTTCAGAAGAAGAGTGCAGCGATTGAAGGGCTGGAGAACAAACACACTTCCAGCGGTGAGACTTACTGAGCATCATACATGAACGTGTGTGAGTGAGTGAGTGTGTGTGAGCGAGTGTGTGTGTGTGTGTGTGTGTGTGTGTGAGCGACAGCTGGA
>NW_015505810.1:199325-199599 GCF_001515645.1 Sinocyclocheilus grahami
CGACAGCTTGAGTGTGTGTGTGTGTGTGTGAGCGAGTGAGTGTGTGTGTGTGAGCGACAGCTGGAGTGTGTGTGTGAGCGAGTGGGTGTGTGTGTGTGTGTGTGAGCGACAGCTTGAGTGTGAGTGAGTGAGTGTGTGTGTGTGTGTGTGTGTGAGTGTGTGAGCGACAGCTTGAGTGTGTGTGTGTGTGTGTGAGCGAGTGAGTGTGTGTGTGTGAGCGACAGCTTGAGTGGGAGTGAGTGAGTGAGTGTGTGTGTGTGTGTGTGTGTGTGTG
>NW_015505810.1:199783-237283 GCF_001515645.1 Sinocyclocheilus grahami
AGTGTGAGTGAGTGAGTGAGTGAGTGAGTGAGTGTGTGTGTGTGTGTGTGTGAGCGACAGCTTGAGTGTGTGAGTGTGCAGATTGTGGTTAAACGAGAGCTTGTTGATTGGTTTTAGTTCAGAAGATTGAAGAGCTGGAGGACGCACTGAAGAAGAAGGATGAAGATATGAAACAGATGGAGGAGAGATACAAGAAATACCTGGAGAAAGCCAAGAGCGTACGTCTGACACACTCTTTTGCGTGTGTGATGCTGATGTTTCTGTTGATGCTGATTTTGTGTGTGTGTGTGTGTGTTTCTGTGTGCAGGTCATTCGTACGCTGGACCCCAAACAGAATCAGGGTTCTGCTCCTGAGGTTCAGGCTCTGAAGAACCAGCTGCATGAGCGAGAGAGGATAATTCACTCACTCGAGGTCACACACACTCTCTCTCACACACACACTCTCTCACACACACACACACACACACACACACACACACACACGCTCTGTCACGTGACTGTACTGTGTTTCTGTGTGCAGAAGGAGTGCGACAAGACGAAGTCTCAGAGAGACCAGGAGGAGAAACTCATCGTATCTGCCTGGTACAACATGGTGCGTATCAGCACGGTCACGAGAACATGAGAACATAACCTTACACTGCACTTGAGCCCTGCCTCTCCTCTAGCTGTCTGGATAAACCCTTCTGATGCTAGCTTATGCTGAGGGTTAGTGCTGTCACCACATGATAATCTCAAGCTTTTACTTTGGTAAAAAACTGCAGGAAGTTCTTTAAGTTTTTGTCACACAGGTTTACAGATGCATCTCATGCACGTTAAACTCGCAGCACATGCAGAGGAGGAGTTGTGTGTTGCTTGTGTAGTAATGAACAAGCAGTGCAACGGACTGCATACTTATTTTATTCAAACACGTGTCACAACTGACTGTCAGAGAGAAAGTGAATGGATACTGCAAACAAAAGTATTAAACACACACACACACACACACACACACGCTCTGTCACGTGACTGTACTGTGTTTCTGTGTGCAGAAGGAGTGCGACAAGACGAAGTCTCAGAGAGACCAGGAGGAGAAACTCATCGTATCTGCCTGGTACAACATGGTGCGTATCAGCACGGTCACGAGAACATGAGAACATAACCTTACACTGCACTTGAGCCCTGCCTCTCCTCTAGCTGTCTGGATAAACCCTTCTGATGCTAGCTTATGCTGAGGGTTAGTGCTGTCACCACATGATAATCTCAAGCTTTTACTTTGGTAAAAAACTGCAGGAAGTTCTTTAAGTTTTTGTCACACAGGTTTACAGATGCATCTCATGCACGTTAAACTCGCAGCACATGCAGAGGAGGAGTTGTGTGTTGCTTGTGTAGTAATGAACAAGCAGTGCAACGGACTGCATACTTATTTTATTCAAACACGTGTCACAACTGACTGTCAGAGAGAAAGTGAATGGATACTGCAAACAAAAGTATTAAACCGTTTCAGATATATTTAGAATCAGTATGTATTGAAAAATCTGTCTCAGTCTCAGTTTATTAATAAAGCACAGTTGACCACTGTACTGAACAATGTTTTAAAAAGACTTATAAAAACATGTATATATGCAGACAACGACATCACAAGTCATAGACTATAGTGACGAGATACGTTTTTAACTTTGATTACAAAAATATGTAATGTTGGTGCAGTTCTAATATAGATTAGTAAAGTGTTTTTAAGCTTAGGTGTGGCTATGGCAAAAGCTCGATCACCCCTGGATTTTAATTTTGACTTTGGAAAAGTTAACAAACTCTGGTTGGCAGACCTAAGTGTTCTCACCAGATGATGTTCATGCAACAAGTCAGAAAGGTAAGAGGGAGCGAGGCCATTTAAACATTTAAAAACAAGCAGAAGCACTTTAAAATCCGTTCTAAAGCGGACTGGGAGCCAATGTAAAGACATTAAAACAGGAGTAATATGTTCGCAATTACAATAATCAATTCTAGAAGAAATAAATGCATGAATTGCAGTTGGTAAAAACATGATTTGACAACTAAATCAAATTCAAGTGCACTATCAAATACGACGCCCAAGTTTTTTTTTTTAACACGTGATGTAACTTCAGAAGATAAAACAGCAGAATTTAAATAAGAAATGTTTAGGACTTCAGAAGAGCCAACACAATGATCTCTGCTTTACTTTCATTTAGATTTAAAAAAATGTAAAGACATCCAGGCTTTGACATCAGAAAGACCGGCACAGAGGGAGTCTAAGCCATTGTTGTGCTTCAGGGCAAATAAAGTTGAGTATCGTCTGCATAGCAATGATAGTACAAGCCATGCTTTTCAAAAATAGAGCCTAAAGGAAGCATATATAGAGAAAATGATAAAGGGGCCAAAATAGAGCCTTGGGGATCCTCCTATATTGATTGCGAAGCTTCTATTTGTTCTAACCAAGCAGGACCTCATGGTCAACTGTATCAATTACCGCACTTAAATCTAATAGTACCAGTACAACAGAGTCACCAAAGTCAGTGGCCATTAAAACTTTGTTTAAAACTATTACAAGTGCTGTCTCTGTAGAGTGAAACTTTTTGAAACCTGACTGGAAAACATCAAAAACCTTATTGTCATTCAAAAATCTCTGCAGCTGGCGAGTCAGAGTACTAGACAACTAGGGGTGTGTGATATTGACAAAAATAAATGATATCTCGATATTGTCTGGGATTTCAATGCATTTAACCTGCAGTTACAAAATGCATAAATAATGTTTTGATATTTTAAACATAAAACGTTGGAATACTGATATTTGAAATTATTTAAAAAATGAAAAGATACTTTAACTGTGAAATTAAAACCGCCAGCAGGTGGCAGCTAGACACTGTTGAACCGAATAATTTAAATCAGTGGTCTCAAACTCAAGTTTAGCTCCAACCAGCTCCAGCTCACACCTGCTTGGAAGTTTCTAGTGATCCTGAAGAGCTTGATTAGCCGGATCAGGTGTGTTTGATTAGGGTTGGCGCTAAACTGCAGAGCTGTGGCCCTCCAGGAATTGAGTTTGAGACCAATGATTTAAATTGAAGATTCATTCAGTCAGGAACGAAACACCGTCATGTTGCTCAGAGACGCGAAACAGTGCTGTAGCTGTGTTTGGAAATATTTTTGTTGCCGAAATAGAGCAAAAACAGATTTGGAGATTTTTGGAGAAAAAAATGGCACTCTGTGTATGATATTGATTAGCTATATGAAATGATATAAATATATACATTGTCTACCCCCCGTATGTGATCATTCTTAATGCTTTTTAATAGACTGCATCATGCAGTGAAAGAACGCGCACTAGTCTAACCTACTAGACTTCATCATGTAATGCAAGCGTGCACTGTAGGTGTGTTTTGTTTGGTTTTGCGATATACTTGATAATGTCAAATTGCACATCCTTAAAACAACAATTACAATATTATCGCAGACGATATATTATCACACACCCCTATAGACAACTCTAGTACAGGTGTAGTGTGCACTAGGTGGTGTACTTACACTAAGCACAGTAACAGATGTGTCAGATATGAAGGGTTAAATCATGATCTGTGTGTGTGTGTGTGTGTGTGTGTGTTTAGGGGATGGCGCTGCAGAAGAAGGCGGCTGAGGACCGGCTGGCCAGCACGGGTTCGGGTCAGTCTTTCTTGGCGCGGCAGAGACAGGCCACCAACACTCGCCGGGTGTATCCGGGCCACGTGCAGCCCACCGCAGCCAGGTAGAGCGTCACCACGGCAACCCTCACCGCAGCCAATCACGACGCCCGACTCCACCCACCCCCCCATCCTCGCTGTCTTAATATGCTCCGCCTCTCTACTGATCTGACCATTCTGGGTATCCGGACACGCCCACTTTAACCTATCCGCATTAATGAATGAACACACTCCAGACGTCCGTTCCTGTCGGATGCTTTTTAAAGGAGGCTTTGCAGTATTTTAAGGGTTGTTACTGACGCACAGTGTTTTATTTGCTCTTAGATTGGTCTAAGCTGCTGTTCCCTCTTCATTCTTTTACTCTGTCCTCTTTATTCTCCTTTAATATCTATGCATTGAAAGAGAGGACATTGCACCATCAGACGTGATGTTTATTTAAACTTCCAGCAATTGGGTGCTTCTTGTTGCTTGTTTTGTTGATTCCTTCCCAATGCCTTAATACAGACTCACGCTGCTGTCAATCACTGACTGACTGACACCTGTCAATCTCTCTCTTTCACAGTGACGTTAAAGCATGAGCGGCAGGGGGCGGGGCTGCATGACTGAGTGTGATTTGAGCTCATGCTGCTGAGTTTAACCCATCGCTGCACACTAACTAACCCAGATTGCTAACCGCTGTCCTCCCGATCAGAAGTGGGTGGGGCCGGCGCCTGTCAATCATGCTGTCGGCGCGTGGCTGTGGCTGTTACGCTTTAAAGACGGATGAACTCCGACATGTTTTCATTTTAGCCGCATCATTGTGGAGTGATTCAGTGTTTTCTGTAGTCTATGAACAAACGAGTCTCGTCACACCTGCTTCATCAGCCGATGCTGGATGTGTTTCAGTAGAATCAGTGTTTGTTTTAATCTAAATCAGTAAGTGCTTTGATGATGATTCTGACACAATGTTACAAACCGCAGCAGTACATAGTCTGACATTTAAACCTGCTCTGCTGCTTTTCTTCTTCAGCTGTTACTAAATATTCACGTAATAGCGCACAGCGATTGCCGGACGAGACGTGATCGGTATATATTTTACTCCAGCAGTGTTCTTGTGTGGTTTTTAACAGGCGATTGAATGCGTTTCTCATGAGTTCAGAGGTTAAACACAACCGTCCATGAGCAGAGAAACACCTGATCAGTACTTCTGATTCAGTACATTCGTCTATAGCAAATATTCGCCGCATTTGCCAAGTTTTATATTGCTTGTATACAATATGTACATACTGTATGTGCGCGCGGCTGGAGGAACCGGTTAGATGCGATTCATAATGTGTCTCATTCACACGCTGTTGATGAATCTGTGCTTCCAGCGCTGCAAAACTGTACAGTTGTTCTTCAAGTTGTAAATAAAGCTTGTATATGTTTCAAAATCACGGCTGTTCTTTGTTTGATTGCCGTAGCCGATGATCTATTCCTCATTACCGTAAACGCAGCTGCGGACGCCTGCGGTCACAAATGCAAATGAACGAGATGAACGTAACGAGACTCTTTGCTTCTCGTAATCAGCGTTAGAAGAGATGTCCAGCTCTGTAGTTGATTTCTACAGCTTTTTTGCTCTTGATGTTCGTCATGTCACTGTTACAGGTTAAGCCCAAACGAATCGTGACCTCTGACCCCTGTGAGCGGCTTGACCTTTGTCACGGTTATATCCTTCATCTGTAAATGTCAGAAAGTGTCTGCGGTCAGGAGTGAGCAGGCGGAGCGGCTTCGTCAAACAGGCCTCTGAAGGTGAAAACGGTTGTGTTTGTGTTTGAGCACCTGAAGCTCAGAGATCCTCCAGTCAATCTTTCAGCTTTGCTCTTAGTTTTGTATTGAGGTCAGAAGTCATTTGTCTCTTCATTGTCAGAGTTCATTAATCTCCACTGGCTGTTTGATCAAGTACGTTTCTCTGTTTATTAATCTCAGACTCGCTCTGCGTTTCGCCAGGTGTTTCCTCACTGATAAAACATCAAGTCTGGCGTGTTCTCGTGCTCCTGTGCGGTTTACGAGATCAGGAGGAAGGTTTGAGAGGGAACGGACTCGTAAACAGTGCTGGTTTTAGAGAAGCATATGCTTCACGATGCCATAGAAGAAGCTTTTGTGTCTAAATGGTTCCATAAAGTATCTGTTTGTTTCACAGAAGGTTCTTCAGATTGTAAACAGGCAAGAAAGAGATGGTTCGTCTTGTGGAAGCAAAACTGGCGTCGCATCTCGTGGAGATCACCGCGATGACGAGCTTGTTCTCATGCGCTCAGAACAGAAACATTAGCCGAAGCGTGTCGCAATCCTGGCTCTGATCCAGCCCAGAGCTGATGTCATTTCAGAAATGAGCGCCGTCATTCAAAGAGGATTGTTCTGATCGGTCGAGCCTCAGGAAAACTGGCCTCACAATGTGTGCGTTTATGAAACTCTTGGATTTTAATTGTAAATGACCTGTAGCCGCAGACGGCACAAAGCACTTATTGACGATCTCTAGCGCGGGATCGACTTCGCTCCTGACGCTTTAATTAAAAACACAGGTGAGAGACGCCGGACCCATGTCCTGAACACCAGACCCGCTCATTTCACTCCAGACTGCACAGCTTTACTCTTACAAACAAAGGTGCTTCACGATGCCAGAGAACAACCTTTTCTGTCTAAATGGTTCCATTAAGAATCTGAAGAACCTTTCTGTTTCACAGAAGCTTCTTTGTGGCCAAAGAAGGTTCTTCAGATTATAGAAAGGCAAGAAAGAGCTGGTTCTTGTGTGGCATCGCTGTGCAGACCCGTGTAAGCAGCTTTATGTTTAAGCGTGATCCGTGTATTGAGCTGGGTTTGAGTCTCGGTTCATCAGATCAGCAGTGCTGTGGAGAGGAGTCCGAAACGCTTACGTGATGTTTTACTGCACAGATCTGTGGCTTGTGATGATGATGATGATGATGTTCAGTAAGTCTTTAAGACATTTTCTATAAAACTGCTTTCAAAAAACATGGATTATAAAAAGCTCTGTACGAATCCTCCTGACTTTAAGAGTCCTGTGACAGCCGTAACAGGCTTTATTCCCCGGAAACAAGCATTAAGATGAAAGGCAGGAGTTTGTCTCACTGGAGTTTGATTGCAGGTCCGTCTTCTCAAACATCACAGTGTTCTTCAGACGGATGAGAAGAGACCGTAATGCTGGATGAACACAGCGTGCGCAGAACAACAGTGTGATGATTACAGTGTCGGGGAGAGTTCAAAGCAATGCATTACAATATTGTGTTACTACATACAAAACTAATTGCATTACTTAGTTACTTTTTATGAAAAGTAATAGATTGTTACTTTTGCATTACAGTTGCATGTAACAGAATTACAAAATAAATGTCACTGTAATCTGTTACAGTTACTGAGGAAAGTGTAATTAAATTAGCTACTTATGAAAATGTTAATGATTACAAAGGGAGTTACATCTGAATATTTTCACACACATACTGTACAGATTTGATTGATTTCTTTCTAAGGTGCATCGACTGCTCTAAAATATGAGACCGCAATGTTTCAGGAGTTTAGGACTCAGAATAGCACACGTGCTTATTTGATAACTGTTTTATTTCCTATTTTGATTTATGTACTTTATATGCTTTATTTTTTAAGATCAACTGCTTTTTCCAAGGCATTGTTAGATGTTTTCTGTCATAGCTGTGCAAGGATTTGATTTAAAAAACACAGCTATTAAAATATTTCTTATTGTTTTAAATCTGTATTTAACCTATATATATATATATATATATATAAAACACGCGCACACACACACACACACACACACATATATATATAGATAAACACAACAAATTGAATAAAGCTCTAAAATAAAAAAGAAAACAGGAAAGATACAAATAAAAAAATGAAATCTGAATTAAAAGCAGTATCTTACTGATACTAAAATAACACTGATTAGAAGTGCGTCACATCTCTGGAATCAGAAGTTTATGATCTGCATCACATTACTGAGTTAATGATGTGGTTGGTTAATTATATATATGAAAGCTTATTGTCCGTTTGAATTAATTAATGTTTAACTGTAGCTGGAACATTTCTGTGGTAAATGAGAGCAGCTGCTGAATCCTGAAGTATAAAGCTGTATAGTCTGTAAAGCTGAATGATTTCTGACGGTACGCTTGTGAACGAGGTGTGATCGTCATTTATGATCATTACAGACTGTTCTGTTAGCATGCCCATGTCTTTTGTCACATTAGTGTGTTTTTTGTAGTTTCTTTGGCTTTGACACGATGGTTTTGATCTGTGTGGTCCAGTGGTTGTGATTCACTAAAGCTGTTTTCACTGAGGCTCATTCAGTTGTGATGTGGTCACATGACTGTCCGTCTGCTTCAGGCCGGTTACTGGAAGTCCGGCTCATGCGGTGGACTCGGAGCTTTGGTCCAGACTGCTCTTCACGCTCAGCGCTTCATTGTCTCTGAGTAATACTTCAGAGCGGTTTTTCTAGGTTTGACAAGCATGAGCTGCTGTTCTGAACTGCAGCAGAAGAGCGTGACAAACGTGTTCATCGAGGCCGTTTCTGACCAACACATTCCTCACAGAGTTTCCATCGGACAGAGTGTGTTCGTGTTCATCTGTGAAGATTCCTCAGGCTCATGCTGAGCGTCTTCTGAAGGCCGAGTCTCAGTCTCCATTACGGCAGACATCCTCCCATCATCTCTTCAGCAGCACGGAGCAATCAGAAGCTGATGGTTTAATCTTCATCATCTGTGCTCGTGCACTACTCAACATTGATGCAGTTCTTTTGTCAAATTTAAAATGTTTATGTTTTCTCTAATAGGAAAAGAGAACAAAATCATTGATGACTCATCTTGAGTGCATGTGACTCTGTATTTCTGGAAAATGCAATTAGTCAGCTGCATATATATATAAACTTTCAGATATGTGTGTAAAAATATATTTCTAAATATAAAAAAGGGCCCAAGATGCTAAAGTATGTTTAAAAAAATATCGTCATATAAAATCAATTTTATACCAATAAATGTTTTGGCAATTTTTGTGTTTTGGAAAAAAAAAACATTTAAAATATGTTTTGGCATCTGTATATTTCAGTCCTAGAAAACTCACATTTGAAGAAAAACTTTTTTTTTGTTTAAAACGTGTGTACATAACACGTGAATAAAAATCAGCAAGGAATATACTTTACAAAAAATATATATATATATTACAATATATAAAATATACAACATTTTTAAATCATTATACATCGTTATACTTCTGCATTTATCTAAAATATGACACAACTGTGTATTTCCAATTTCAAAAGTAGATTTCATTGAGCTTCACTGTTTATAACATACACATATTTTGTATTTTTGCCATATGGGACCAAACAACAAACGTCCCTCTCATGTCGTTCCAAACCTTTATCGCTTTCTTTCTTCTATGAAACACACAAACATGAATGGATGTTGGTAACCAAACCATTCTGACTTCCACAAAATCTGCTTTCGAGTAATGATGGAGATGAACAGAGACGCTGCGCTGATGATTAATATTCTGCTTTGATCCGGTGCACCTGTTTCTGTCTGGTTTCTCCTCACACGCGTGTGCGTTTGAACATACAGATGTTTCTGAGCCCAAGCTTTGTTCTGTTTCCCAAAGATCTGTTTGATGTGAAGCACAGCAATACAACGAACACAACCAGCAGCAAATGAGTTTCACAAATGCAAAACATAAAGAAATTATAATTACATGCATTTGAAAATATGGTTTCATTAATTAGATGTCAATTCAGGTTTGTTTAAATTAATATTTTTTCCCCGAGTCTCTCTGTTCATATTTCACAAAATGTACTTCTCAGGTTTAATCTGAACTGCAGAGATGACCTGCAGGGGGTTTACTGGATCTGTCCAGATCAATGAAGAGAAATTCAGACAATAAACCACTCCGTTCATCAGCATTTCAGTCAGTCATTAGCCTGTGTCTTCCTGTAACATCATTGTACTTTGCACATCTTAGAAATGCACTTAATAAAACAATCATGTTGTAGAACAGCACAATAAAGGGTTTACCAGCCGTTCAGGAGAAACACGGGCCATATGTTACTGATGTTCAGTCTCAGCACAGATTCATCCGGACACGTGTTCAGATCATCTGCTGGTGTTCATGCATTTCATGTTCAGTCTGTCGTGTTCATGCAGTTCATAGTAATATTTACACATTTCACTGTTTGGGTTTTAGCATGTTTGTGTGTTAAACAGCGTTAGTATGGCGTTTGATCACAGCGTTTCAGCTTTCTTATGCCCACTCCCGCTGCATTTCTGACCATAACCGCCCGCTCCTAATAATAATAATCGCTTTTGAATGAGCGCTCGCTGTTCACTTTCGATCAGGTGCACTCGGTGTAAAGGAGCTCATCTTATAAGATCAGATACTCTATGGCCTGGTTTCACAGACAGGGCTTAGACTAAACCAGGATTAGGCCATAGTTCAATTAGGACGTTTAAGTAATTTTTATATACGTGCCTAAGAAAAACAAACATTACTGGTGTGCATCTTGAGACAAAGCAATGGCACTCATATATTTTAAGATCAGTCAGTGCAAGTTTCTTTAAGTTGAAACAGCTCAGGTTTACATTGTAGTCTGGGACTAGGCTTAAGCTTTATCTGTGAAACCGGGGTAAACTGCCAAAAGTATTGGCACCCTCATTCTAATGAACAGGTTTGACTACTTTAGTAATTTGCATGAGTACAAATCTTAATGTTGGAGCATATAATGATATTCCAGGGAATTGTGTGCTTCTAATTTCACAGCAACAGTTCGGACCAGGACCCTTTTCTATTCTAACATGAGTATACCTCTGTGTTTAAGGCAAGGTTCAAAAAGAAGTCAGTGTGGAAGAACTTGACTGGTCTGCTGTGACCTTAAATGCAGACCTTGAGCCGAAAACTCATCACCAAACACTGATGACGTGTACATACACTATATGGAGAAAAGTATTGGGACACCATCTTCTTTAGAACAGAAAAAGGCACTTCCAAAACTGTGGCAACAAAGATGGAAACATAATTCATGTATTTAAAACTTGTATCTACAACATGGTACAGTAACCAACAATGCAATGGCTCGTTCAGTTTAATTCATATTTATTTGTATAACACATTTCACAGCACATATTGTTTCGGAGCAGCTTTACAGAAACCAGAATAGTGTTTATAGGAGTGGTTATGAGAGAGAACAGTTAAAGTCTAGTACACATTATAGTATTTACAAATATCTTATATGCATTTAAGCAAACTTTGTGTGCATTTTAAAGCAATGAAAGTGTCATCGTTTTGTATCTGGAGTCCTCTATTCACAGGTGCATATGAAGTCTTCATAAGAGGCTAGATTAAAAAATAAATAAAGTATTAATTACTGCACTCAGAGGATGACATGCACGTTCAATAATTAACGTATAATGTAATTAGATTTAATGTTGATAGCCCGTTTTCGCTCTTATCTCATTGTTATTTACATTTTAAAATAGTTTATTGTTAGTTTCTGAAAAAGAGACACAAATAGAGACGGTCCCTAAATTGAGCTAAACATAAATAAATAAATGCACACGTGTGTAAGTCACTGGTGTTTGGTGATGAGTTTTTGACTCAGTCTGCAGTTAAAGTCACAGACAGAGCAGACGCTCTCAGTTGGCGTAGGTTTGCAGCGGAAATAATGATGTTTATTTCTACAAATGCAGTGCACTGAGCTAAACCCAGGCCAGCGCTCGCGCCTCATGTGTGCAGCTGAATGCAGATGATTATAACTGATGGACACTATGCTCATGAAAAGACCTCGAGAAAAGAGAAAGAAAAAAGGCCAAGATGAAGCGAGTGCATCACTTACAGGTACCTTCATAATCCTGTGAAACTTTTTTGGAGGGTGTTTTAATGTGGGTAATAATTTCACCAGAAGCACATCTAATATTCTCTGAGTTTCAGTGCTCTCTTACAACAATCAGCCATGCTTTACTGCCAATTAAACCAAAAATCATGGTTCTTGTAGCCATGGTAACCACAACTTAACCATGGGTTTGTTACTTCAAATAATAGTTTACAAAGAAGTATTAATATATATATTTTAATAATAATATTTTTTGTGCGTGTGGTTATAAAAATGTCTTAAAAATGACCATCATAAAAGCCGCAGAAGCCCTGATAACACAAGACTCATTGTGATGAATGTAGATCTTGAAATGCTGATGTGATGTCAGCGGAGACGTGTGTTGTTATCGCTGTCGGTGAAGTTAAGTGAATGTGATTCAGATTCAGAGGAAGATCCAGCTCAGCTCAGCTCTCTTCTCATGCTCCGTGCTTCATTATTCAGGATTCAGCAATGCTTGTTCAGGTTTTATTGGACACATGCTTGTTTCTTCAGGCGCATCTGGTGACTGTTGGTTACATGCTTGAGGGTCAGTCTAATCTGGCCACAGCTTGCTGCTTCAGGCTGGTGTGTTATCGGCTTGTTGTCTAGTTCAGGTACTGCTATGAGTTGTAAACCTGAGCTGAGCTGGTCAGCTGAAGGCTGGATGTTCTTCAGTAGGTCATTAGTGCGCTAGTTTTGGGACTAGCACTTGCTCTCAGTTTGTGTTGGGTCTTTTGGACATTGGTTTGTTTTATTGGGTTTTATCATTGCTCTTATGAATCGAAGGTTGCTTGTTGAGTTCTATCCAGAATCAGTGTTGGTAACGCATTACAGGTAACGCAAGTACTTTTTAAACTTTTTCCATGGTGACAGAAATCAGGAGTAAGTGCAGAGCGTTGTGTGTGAACATGATCTAAGACTAAATATGAACATGTTTACTCATCTCACTGCACACAAACACATTCAGTGCTCCTCACAATCAGTAAAAACAGTCGAATGCAAACTCAGAATATTAGACAAACCTGCAATAATTAAACATGTTAAATAAGATAAATATTATTTATGTATTTAATCCTATTTTATTAACCAAAGTCTTTGCTACTGACCTTCGATGATCCAATTTAACCATACTAATAAAACGGCAGCAAGATAAATCTTTAATGAGCCGAAAACAATGCACGTCAACACCTCTGTTCATCAGTCTGCACTGGCTACTAGTAGCTGCTCGCATAGAACTCAAGGCATTAATGTTTGTCTACACAACCAGCACTGGCTCTGCACCCCTTCACCTAAATGCATTACTTCAGAGTTATGTGCCTCTAGAAGCTTGCGTTCTGCAAGTGAACGATGCATTATTGTGCATCCCAAAGAGGCACAGAATCACTTTCACTGACTTCTACATTAAATGTTCCCTGCTGGTGGAGTGACCTGCTCAACTCAATCCCAGCAGCTGAGTGCTTAGCTGTCATCAAGAATCGGCTAAAAACACATCTCTTCCAACTTTATTTGACCCTCTAACTCTAGCACTCTCTATTCTAATTCTATTCTTTATAATAATAAAAAAACGCCCCTTTTAGACTTTTTTATACTCTATTTATTTACTAACTGCTTGTTTTCTTTAAAAAAAAACACTAGCTTTATTCTTTTTGTATTCTATCTTTGTTTTCTTTTTATTTATTATATAATTAAAGAAAAAAAAACTTGCTACGTGTACTGTTACGCTAACTGAGACTTGTTATAGCACTTGCGTATCATTGCTCCTTTGTTGGTTTTGATTGCTTTCATTGTCCTCATTTGTAAGTTGCTTAGGATAAAAGCATCTGCTAAATGACTAAATGTTAAAGTAATAAGCAAAAGTAACACATTTGTGTTTTATTTGAGTTATTGCTGAATAGTGCTGAACTTTCTTCTGCTGCGGCATATTCTTCATGTAGTTAGTTTGAGCGGCGCCCTCTACTGTACAGACCAGAATTTACATTCCCTTCAGCCTGAGCCGGATTCACTTCACTTCTGCTGTGAAAAGGGCTTTTACATTAGTAAAATAACTTTTTATATTAAAAACAAACAAGCAAGCCCTGCCCAGATTTAAAAAGTAACTCAAAAGTAAAATAACGCATTTCTTTCCATAAAAAGTAACTAAGTAATGCAATTAGTTACTTTTTTAGGGAGTAACGCAATATTGTAATGCATTACTTTTAAAAGTACCTTTCCCCAACACTGTCCAGATTCATACACCGATATAAACTGTGTGCTAATTATAAATGATCTCTGACAGCAGAGATCTGGACTGAACTAAGGGTTTACTACAGCCAAACACACACATTTACAGAAAATGATCATTCAGATGCTCTCATAACTGTGTTCTGTTTGTATTTGACATCCATTAGAAATATCTGATCTCAGATCAGCTCTCACAACCCAGCTATGGTAATAACCACAATGTTTTTGTTGGTGACGAATGATTTACAAAGAAAAATCCTTTCACACATTCATTGGCAACCAGAAATAAACCATCCCATTCATAAATTGGTCTTATGATTTATTTTAAAGAGCATAATAAAAGATCTCTTCCAAAGAGTCGCGGCGCCAGTCGTTGGTTCAAGAAGAACCTGATGAGGAACAGAACATCTATATTCATCTTTCCTTTGGAGAACCCTGAACTAGATAAATACTTTATTTCTTGTAACATCATAGACAAACATAATTACTGTAACGTCACAAACACCAGATATGATTTACATTGTATCATTCTGTCATAAACGATCACATAAACACATTTACTTCAACTAACACTATCTATTCAATAAATTAAATGACTCATTTCTATGTCATAAACACAATATTAAACAATCATCAAATGCATGAAGTTGACAGAAGAAGAAGAAGAAGAAGAAACTCAACGGGCCTCTGACGTGAAACTGGCTTCTGCACAAATCGCTTGTAAATCTGCTTTTATGTAAAAAGTGTCACTGAACTGAAGGAAGTGATTTGATTTCTAAGGGTTTACAAACAGAAATTCGCTGCTGCTGTTTCATGATTGAGGCCAGTTAAGCTGGTTAGTAGCTGATTTAGTCTAAAAAATATAATGACTCTTCTTTATATATTTATAAAATAAGTGAACAAACAAATGCTTTATTCAAAACTCTAAATTACATCTATAATACATCTGATTTGCAAGAAAGTGATTCTTCAAGAGCTGAAGTGAAGCGGTAAGTCCAGCATGAAGCAGGCGGCGGCTCAGAGTCTGTGAGGTTCAGGGTTAAACTCGAACCTGCAGCTCATCAGACGTCATGAAAGCAGCAGCAGCAGGATCTGAACACACAGAGCCGTCGCAGTGAGGGCGGGGCTCCAGGAGGAGGAGCCTGAGAACGTCCTGTGCTGATTGGCTCTGCCGTGCTCCTGTGGGTGTGTCTGGACTGGGATGTAACCGTTGATGATGCGGACGACAGGAGGCGGAGCCTCGGCCGTCACACTGCGAGAAACGAGAGAGCGATCATGAGAAACACACGCCTTCATCATCATCATCATCATCATCATCTAATGGTTATCCAATCCAATGTACAACATCTGACATACAGTGAACATTTTGAATGATATATTTCTACTCCAGTGTGTTCAAAATCAAAAATGCTCTCTAGAGTTATTTTTCTAGCTGACTATAGAGTTTATGATCATTAAATGTTTTTTTCTGAGTTACGTGACATTATTGATCTGAAGCTGTTTTATTGACATCTTTCTGCGGCTGAAACACCGATCGATCGATTACATGATTCATGATTCATTTCAGTGAGTTGTTCTGTATCTTCTGATGTTCATTCAGGTTTATTTGGTGCTGTAACTAGTAGTAAAGAGGAAGAGATTATTAGTGATCTGTCGGCACACATTAAAGAGCAGCAAAACCAGTTAGTGACAGAAGTGACAGAATTTGAAAGCTGAGACTTTGTTTCATGTCAAAAGTAACAAAGCTTGTGAATGTTTCATCGAGTTTTGTTCGCACGTCAACTCAAAACTGCACAGAGCTGTTCTTGGGATTTAAGAATTGATACTGGTTCATCAAAATGAGAATTGATTAAAATCAATAAAACAATATTTTTTCAACCCAGCCCTAATCATCATCATCTAATGACTATCCAAATCCAGTTTGAAACATTTGCCAGATTTCAGTCTGAGCAGCGAAATGTGGAGGAGTCGGTCGAATCTGAAGATGGTTCCCAGTCACTCAGATCTATCGCAGGACTGCGCCTCTACAGCTGAAACATCAGCCGCTTCAGTGTTTTCAGAAGAACTCCACCTGCAGATCCTCAGGGTTTCTGATGGAGTCACGTGTGTTTACAGCAGCAGCGTCGCAGCGTCTTCAGTCACGTGAGCGTCTGAAATCTGCTCGTTTATGAAATATGAAGAAGGAGGCAGGGAAAGTAAATGGAGTCTGTCAGAGCTGCTGAGACGGACGGGGAACACAAATAAAGAGTTTGAGGATTTCATTCCCGTCCTCCATCTGTGTCAACACGCGTGCGTGTGTGTGAGCGTCTGTGGACGCGATGAAATCCAGAGACGCGTGATTCTGTCTGTTCGGGATCTGCGGCCCGTTTCCCTCCACGGGTTCAAACAAATGAAGTCTATATTCAGCACCCTGTGTTTGTTTTGACCGTCTGGGACCCGCTTGGCTTTCATAAACAGTTTATTAAAGAAATATTTTTTTTGCTCAGAATTACGTGGGTGACTGTAAAAAGTAAATTCGAGCAAGTTTCCAGAACACGGTTCAGGCTCGGCAGAGAACATGTCGTGTGGGATTTGACACGGGAACAAGAATCAGTCTGTTCAAAACCTGATTGGTGTAAATTAAATATAGCTCGTACAGATGAAGAATTCTGGAACCAAATGCTTCATTTCCAGCACAGAGGACAGTCACTCTGAGATTCTCAGTCAGGATCTGTGCTTGGAAATAATGCCACTCGTGTTCATTAATGAACTGCTCTGAATGATATTCAGCAGGTTGTGACGCGTCTCGAGAATCAGACGAGTATGTTCAGCGTTTCTCTGCAGCAGGTGAGGACTCGTGTCGGGACAGATGCGGCTGAAGTGCTCCGGGCGTCTCGCGCGAGTCTCCCCTCAGACTCGCAGCCGCTCCGGCCGACACTCGAGACGCAGCCGCAGCCGCAGGCCAGATCCAGCGTCCGTAATCCCAGCCGTCATCCAGTTATCCTTCCCACAGTACACGAGAACCGCTGAGTTTAACCGGTTACTGACCTCCACCAACGGTATTATCAGTAACCTTAAAACCATTAAACAACTCTTTACTTCAAATAAGATAAACATTAACTGAAATAAAAATAAAATAAAATGTAAAAATAGGCATATTTTACAAAAACAACGATCTAATAAAAATGACAAAAGAAAACACAAAACCTCAACTAAACATTTAAATGAAAACAGTAAATAAAAATAAAATTTAAAACATTAACAAAAATATTAAACAATTTTATTTTAGGCTAAATATACTAAAAATAAAAACTATAGGCATGTTTAAAAACAAATTAATAAAAATGAAACTAAAATTTGAAATACTAAGTACTAAAATAAACTAAAAAGTTACAAATCTATAATAAAAACAATATATGCGTATAAAAATAAAAATAAACAATAATGGCAAACGCATAAAACAAAACAAACTAAAATTTAAATGAAAACAGAAAATCTAAAAATAAAATGTAATTTATAATGACAAAAACTAGGTTCCATTAGAGAGATTTTACTAACTGTAAGTAACTTGTCAACTAGCAATCATTAGAGTATTAGTATAAGTCTGCTTAATATCTGCTAACATTTGATTTTGATGGACATTCAACTAGTCACATTCTACTAGCCCTAACCTAACAGTCTGTGGACCAGTTTTACTAACAGCTTACGCCAGTGCAAACCGTTCAAATAAAAATAGCTAAGATAGTACTGTCAGGTGTTACTAAAGACGCGCAGTGACGAATAAGCGCTGAAAAGGCATGGACAGTTATTTTTGCGCCTGACTTTATTGAATATGCATTTCTAGGAGTTTCCCTTTCAGACGAAAAGCTTATGGGAGGAGAGAGTATTCAAATGAATTACGCAACGCATTTTACTCACAGCAAATTACTGGTATTTGCGCCATTATTTAACGCCCAAATAAAGCATGTCTTAAACTATTTTGTGCTTGAAATGCCTGCAATTATTGCTAGAGGAAGAGGAGGCACCGCAGAGATGAGAGAGGATTTTTTCCACACGTATTAATTTATTTTGAATGCCAGAAGAACACATTATCCCAACATATCAATTGCCAAGCCATGTTATTTTTAATTTGCTTTAGGAAATAAAAGATGACTTTGAACCCTCAACTAGGAGTCACGCAATACCAGCTCCATCAAAACATACAGCAAGCCTTCATTTCTTGGCCTCCGGTTCTTTTCATCGTACTGTGGCTTCTTTATTCTTTATTTGCGACTACGCTAGTTTGTGCTGCGCTTGGTATGTTGCGTTGGTCGATATGTAAATGAGATGCTACGTCTGTTGTTAGTAAATCACCCGCAGAATTTTCCACGCTCATCGGCGCTGTTTTGGAATTGCGCTCTGGCCCTAATACTCTCAGGAGAGTTAGTTGACATGTAGTTACTCATAGGTACTCGCAGGCCTCTCAGAATGCCGTGTACACAGAAACGCTGGTAGTTTGTGAATGGTGTTGCTGAGCAGGTTTGTGCTGGTCTCACCTCTCCTCCATCCGCACCCAGAGGTCGTTGAACTGACGATGGCGCTGCTTCTTCTGCTTGTTGCGGTGCTTCTTCTTCAGCTTGTGCTCCACCTTCTCCAGGAGCTCCAGGAGATGCGGTTCCTCGTCCTCCTGAAGTTCTCTGCTCTCGTGGAGGAACGGCTCCAGCTCTCCGGACCTTCTGCCGCTGCGAAGACAGAAAAACACTTTCATACAGACACAGACCCGCTCCGAGACGCTAAAGCAGAAGATGACAGCTGAGACTGGATTTGTTGACACTCATCTGTGTCCCTGCAGCACAAAAGCAGTCTTAAGCAGCACAGGTATATTTGTAGCAATAGCCAACAATACATTGTATGGGTCACAATTATACATTTCTCTTTTATGCCAAAAATCATTAGAATATTAAGTAAAGATCATGATCCAGTAAATTTCCTACCGTAAATATATCAAAACTACATTTTTGATTAGTAATATGCATTGCTAAGAACTTCATTTGAACAACTTTAAAGATGATTTTCTCAATATTTAGATTTTTTTGCACCCTCAGATTCCAGATTTTCAAATATTGTCCTCTCCTAACAAACCATACATCAATGGAAAGATTATTTAGTATATATGTATAAATCTAAATTTTGAAAAATTGACACTTAAGACTGGTTTTGTGCTCCAGGGTCACATACTGTATATTTAAAAAACACGCTTTAGATCAGAGACGGTGGCGTCTCTTCATAAGGATGAATACACGGAACGCTCAAATGCCTTTCACTGGCTTTTGGTTTGAAATAAAAACACTGAATGTGATTGACTGGTTAGTAAAGCAATAAAATATAGACCTTAAAAAAACTGTCATCTTTTACTCTCCCTCAAGTTGTTCCAAACCTGTATGAGTTTCTCTCTTCTGCTGAACACAAAAGAAGATATTCTGAAGCATGTAGGGAACCAGACAGTTGACGGTAGCCATTGATTTCTTTTTTTATACTGTGTAAGTCAATGGGGATCAGAAACGGTTTGGTCACCAACATTCTGCAAAATATCTTCTTTTGAAGAAAGACCCTAGTCAAGAAGTTATACATTTGGAATACATTTATTTCATGAAGTATAGTTCAAATCTATTAACATATTTATTGACATATCGCTTGAGACTTATAGATATAAAATAATAATTAAACTTTATTTGGAGTACTACTTGTGCACAATGCACATTTCTTAATATTAAGCCTAAAATGTGTTTTAATGTCACTATTGATGAGGACTATATGATCTTTGAATAATATCGGTCTTTAAATGCAAGATATTTGAAGTGTACCTGAAGTGTTACTTCACTATATCTTTAGTTGGACTTCCGCACAATTAAAGTTCATTAAGCACAAAATTAATTGTTCCAATTTAGCAGAGCAGTTTAGTATACTAAAAGTACAATTGCAGGGTATTTTTAATAAGTACATAAATATGTAAATGTAGTATACTTAGCATAAAATAAATGTATTTCAAATACATTTTAGTATATTTATTTTTCACTAGGGGAAACCTGAGGTCGATAAACAATTTTTGGTTGAACTGTCCCTTTAAAGGTCTAAATGAAGTTGTGATCTTTGAATAAGAATGCAAGAATTCAGTTCAGAAGAACTTGAGTCAGTCAAATGTTATTTGTATATATATGTAGGATACTAATGTAGGATACTACAGTTACATTTTGTGACAATATCAACAAACAAGCAGTTGATTTGCTATATAGTGTATATTGCTTTATGTGAGTGTACTGTATGTATGTGGATAAAACTTTCTATGACGAGCAGAGTAAACTCCTCAAAATAACACTCGACAGTCGCTGGACTGGTTTGCAGTGAATGAGTCGCTGTCGTTCCTGGCGTCTGCTTCCTCCATCTGCTCCTGATCAAACCTCTCCGACTGCTAAAGCATCGCAGGAATTTATGACAAATGCAAATAAGCCGCACGTTTTTATAATGGAACTTTCCGGACCTCGGGTTTTCAGTGTCTCCTTCAATCTGCCAGTCCATTCTTTTGAGATGAAACGATGCTGTGATAGAAGGAGGGATTGTTTCTTCTGATGATGGACGGGTTAATCGGACTGATGAGAGCACAGTGCAGGAACATGAGCGCTGATGATGAGATGAAGAGAGGAATGATCCTGTGATTCCTCGGTACAGTCCGTCTGCGGCTCGGTGAAATCACAGAGATACTACTGTAGTTTTGTAGCGGTGCTCTAAGTCGGGGTCTCTAAGCCGGATCTGCGGAGCTTCATTCTTCAGGGCACCAAGCTAACAGCTCTGATAACACCAGAGGTCAGTCTCGAGAGACTGATTCCCTTAGCAGACTATTTAACAGTGTGGAAGCTTCTGCCAAATGTGTCTCAGTGGGTCCTGCACACTGTAGAAAAAGGTTACCTCATTAATTTAGTTCTCCTCCGCCTCGTTTCAATGGGGTGATCCCCACTCTGGTGGGCCCCAAGCAGGCTCTGGTAATGGAACAAGAAGTAAACACTCTCTTGAGGAAGGAGGCCATCGAGGTGGTCCCTCCTCTCGACAGAGAGTCCGGGTTCTACAGCTGGTACTTCATCGTTCCAAAGAAAGATGGGAGGTTGCGTGCCATTTTAGATCTGCATCAGTTGAACCGCTCAGTCATGTGGCTGAAGTTCAGGATGCTCACACTCAAACACGTTGTGTCTCAGATCAGGTCCGTGGACTGGTTTGTCACGATCGATCTAAAAGATGCATACTTCCATGTCTCCATCCTTCCCGAACACAGGAAGTTTCTGAGGTTTACTTTCGGGGGCGAAGCTTACCAATATTGGGTTCTTCCTTTTGGCCTTGCACTCTCCCCCCGCACTTTCACCAAGTGTGTGGATGCTGCTGTGGCTCCACTGCAACTCCAGGGCATCCGCATACTCAATTATAGTTCGGCAGATGGCGGTTCGGCATCGAGATTTCGTTCTCGCCCATATGAAAGAGCTGGGGTTAAGACTATAAACCAAGAAATGTTTGCTTTCTCCATTACAGAGGACTACTTATGTGGGCGTAGTGTGGGATTCGACCACAATGCAGGCACATCTGTCTCCTGCTCAGATCGAATCGATCCTCACCGCAGTCGCGAGAGTCAGAGAAGGCCGGTCACTCACTGTCAAGCAGTTTCAAAAACTGTTGGGTCTGATGGCAGCTGCGTCCAACGTGATACCTTTTGGCCTGCTGTACATGAGACCCTACAGTGGTGGCTAAAGACCAAGGGGTTTTCCCCAAGGGGAAATCCGCTTCGCATGATCAATGTCACGCGGCGATGCTTTCGTGCTTTAGACATGTGGAGGAAAGCTTGGTTCTTGTCACAGGGCCCGGTGCTGGGAGTTCCTTGTCATTGTTTAAAGCTAATGACGGATGCGTCCCTCACTGGTTGGGGTGCGGTCATGAGTGGCCACCCTGCCCATGGTCTGTTGAGCGGCCGCCATCTCACATAGCACATCAACTGCCTGGAGATGCTGGCTGTGTTTCAAGCACTGAGACACTTCCTCCTGGACCTAAGAGGCCACCATGTGTTGGTGCGCACCGACAACACAGCGGTGGTCTTTAACATCAACCACCAGGGAGGTCTGTGTTCGTGCCTCCTTTACAGGCTGGTGCACCAGAACCTTGTGTGGGCCCAAGGGAAACTCCTCTCGCTGAGAGCAGTGCACATCCCTGGGCATCTCAATCAGGGAGCAGACATCCTGTCCAGACCGGGCCGAGGCCCGGGGAGTGGAGGCTTCACCCAGATGTGGTGGGTCAGATTTGGAGATTGTTTGGCCAGGCTCAGGTGGATCTGTTTGCGACTCAGGAGACATCGCACTGTCCCCTCTGGTTCTCTCTGACTCATCCAGCTCCTCTCGGGAGGCTTCATCTGTATGCTTTTCCCCCTATTGCTTTGCTCCCGGGAGTTCTGGAGTTTCTCCACAGGGTTGACCTACTCCACCTTGAAGGTCTACGTGGCAGACATAGTGGCCTACCACGTCCCTCTCGGTGGTCAGTCTGTGGGCAGAGACCACCTGGTTACACGTTTCCGGGTTACACGATCTCGTGCCCCTCCGTGGGACTTGGCTGTGGTGCTAGAGGCTCTCTGTAAACCTCCTTTCGCCTATTTAAGAGATTTCTGATCGCTTTCTCACTCTCAAGGCTACCTTCCTTCTGGCTATCTCCTCTATCAAGAGAGTTGGTGATCTGCAGGCCCTCTCAGTGGCCCCCTCTTATTTAGATTTTGCCCCCGACTTCGCCAAAGCTTTTCTCTACCCCAGGTTGGGTTATGTTCCTAAAGTTCCCTCTTCTGCACCACGGCACGTCGTACTGCAGGCCTTCTGTCCTCCTCCCTTTCGGGAGCCTGACCAGCATAAGCTTAATAAGAGCTGCCCTGTGGAGAAGGTCGGACCAACTGCTAGTGTGCTATGGTCCCCCTAAGAAGGGTCTTCCGGCCTCTAAACAGACCCTCAGCCGGTGGATTGTGTAGGCCATCTGTTTAGCCTACGAGTCCTCTGATCTCCCCTCGCCTCCGGGGGTCAAGGCTTACTCCACCCGAAGTGTGGTGGCCTCCAAGGCCTTTCTGTCAGGTGTTTTGATGCAGGACATCTGCAACGCTGCGGGCTGATCTACGCTGCTCACCTTTGTGAGGTTTTATGACCTCGATATTCATGCCACTCCCAGCTCCTCTGTTCTCTCGCCTTAGTTGTGCTCTTCCACACTATGCAGGGATTTGAAAGTCTGGTGGCACAGGCACACTCGTTCCCAAAGCGTTTAGAAGCAGCTCGAGTTCCTGATGGGGAACGTCTCTAGGTTACGCATGTAACCATGGTTCCCAAGGGAACGAGACGCTACATCTCATTACCATACTTCCGGCATCCCTGCGAGCGCTTCCCTCATTCTACCAGAAGCTGCTGCTGTATCTACTGCACGTGCTTTTAAGCTTCCTGGTCTCTACGTCACCCTGCCCGTGACGTCTCGCCCATCCATTGGACTGATTACACATGTGATTCAGAGCGTGGTCACGCTGAAGGCATTCCCAATGCGTTTCGATGAGGTCTCGTTCCCTCAGGGAACCATGGTTACATGCATAAACTAGAGATGTTTTCTTTAACCAGATGGATCATAACGAGAATGTTACTTGAGTCATAGTGTTTGTAAGCTGAATAGTTAAAAATCTAAATGGTTCTCTTGAATCACATAATGCGGTAACCCAGCCAGTTATACCAGCGTAAGTGATGAAATACACGCATCTGTTGACACACAGTAATGCAGTTCAACAGAACGCAACATCAGTCTAAGACCGAAGAAGCGTTTGACAAAAATAAACCTTAAACACAGAAAACCGAGACTTCAACATGGCAACACCACATGCAGTAAAAACACCAAACACCAGCCACACAAACACACCAGAGTGTAATTATCCAAACAATTTACAATAATGTCTCATTAGTTAATGCATTAACTACAATTAACTAACAATGAGCAACACATTTGTTAATGTTAGTTCATTATTCATTGTTAATTCATGTCAGCTCAGCTCCATTAAATATTTTAAGAGAGACAACTTTGGAATTATGTATTAGTAAATGTTAAAATTAACAGTAGCTAAGATTGATGCTGGCTTTAGAAGTATTTATAGAATTAGTTCATGTTAACTAATGTTAAATGGAATCATACTGTAAAGTGTTACTGATATTTATTAATTATCAGAGTGATTGTTTGTTCTTCAGGCAGCTGAAGGACATGTTTTGGTCCCCATGAGGAAACAAGATTATAAATCACACAGAATGAAGTGTTTTGAGAGTCTAAAACACCTGTAGTTTAGTGTGAGGGTTGGGTTTAGGGTTAGAGGAGAGAAAATACAGTTTGTACAGTAGAAAAACCATTATGCCTATGGAATGTAGCTATAAAACATGGAAACCAGTGTGCGTGAGTTTGCGTGTGTTATAGTGTGTGTTACCTGTGTAGCGTCTGTCCAGCAGGCGTGTGCTCCACCTCATAACCTTCACTCCGCAGGACGTCAATCACAGTGTTGTTTCCCAGAAAGTGGCCTGAAACACAAACACTCCACCTTCAGTCTCTGAACTCAAGTTAGTTAGTCTGACACACACACACACACACAGCCTGCGGTGCGGAAGCGGTCTGTAATGTTAGATTACTGCAATGATATTTCATGTCTGTCTTGTTACAGGAAGAGCTGGTCACATGACAGTCCTGTTTGCCTCTGGGAATCATGAACTTCCTGTCAGAGACTCTCTGATGGATCAAGATCACTAGTGTGTGTGTGTGTGTGTGTGTGTGTATGTGTGTGTGTGTGTTTCCCCTCGATGAGGTTCAGGTGTTCAGTCAGATCAGATGCTGCTAATGTCAGAATGCTGTCTTTATTATTATTATTATTATTAACCATCAGTAGCTAATCTGGAGGATCGTGATGGTTTATTCTATAATAACCACTGATTTCAATCACCCATCATGCATCTGTAACACTGAATCAAGTTAGTCCAGTGAACTCAGTTTAATAAAATCATAGGCTGCGTCCGAAATCGCATACTGCTTAGTAGGTACTACATTTGAATTTGAACGTACTACTCGACCGTTAAAAAAGTACGTTCTATATAGTATGAATGCGAGTAGTATGAATGGAATTCGGACGTACTACATCCGCCATGTTGACGTTGTCACGTGACATGCGTCTCCACAACAGCGCCTAAATTTAAAGAGCCCTCACTACTGCGAACATCAGCAATGTTTCACGATATTCTTACCACTTTCATCGGCGATTAAACATCTTTTTACAGCCGACTCACGAAATCATCTAATCGACTTACAATGTTTAAACTTTCAATAAGTCAGCCGTTCACTTAGATCATGTTAAACAAGTGCAATTTAACCACAGTGAACAAGGTTTTTCCCTGAGGTACTTACACTTGAAGAGAGCCGCGTCGCCGCCTTCCGCCGTTCTCGAATATGGCGCCTCCTCTCGCGTGGCCTCATGGGATAGTAAAGTGTCCATCGTATGCATGCTACGGAATTCGGGCGGAAGTAGTAGGTCATCCGGGTACTTCTCGCCTACTGTTTTTCGAATACTATATAGTATGGAAGTATGCGATTTCGGACGCAGCTATAGTATCAACGAGTGTTCACAAACAGCGGCACAAACTTGCGTGATTGAACTACAGCTCTCGACCAGCGGTTAAACACAGATTCATGTCAATATAACCAGGACTTATAGAGATCATGCTTTTGGCACAATTAGCAAGATACTCCAATTATATAATAATTAATTTACAGTGTTGGGGAAAGTTACTTTTCAAAGTAATACAATATGTAGTTACTCCATTAAAACGTAACTAATTGCATTACTTAGTTACTTTTTATGGAAAGTAATGCATTGTTACTTTTGCATTACTTTTTGTCACCTGAGCTGGGCTTGCTTATTTATTTTTAGTGATGTCATTAATGACATGGTTAATGGTAATGGTTCATTGATTGTGGAATCAATGTGATTCAAAGGATGGTGTGACCATGGTTTCAAGAAACAGTCACAACTATCTAGTTCATTTCTGCAACACTGCATTGTACTATGCGCTGCGTACTATGCGCTGCGTACTATGTGCTGCGTACTATGTGCTATGCGCTGCGTACTATGCGCTGTGCATTATGCGCTGTGTACTATGTGCTGTGCATTATGCGCTGCGTACTATGCGCTGCGTACTATGTGCTGCGTACTATGTGCTATGCGCTGCGTACTATGCGCTGTGCATTATGCGCTGTGTACTATGTGCTGTGCATTATGCGCTGCGTACTATGCGCTGCGTACTATGTGCTGCGTACTATGTGCTATGCGCTGCGTACTATGCGCTGTGCATTATGCGCTGTGTACTATGTGCTGTGTACTTTGCGCAGCGTACTATGCGCTGTGTACTATGCGCTGCGTACTAAGCGCTACGTACTATGCGCTGCATGCTATGCGCAGCGTACTATGCGCTGTGCATTAAGCGCTGTGTACTATGTGCTGTGTACTATGCGCAGCGTACTATGCGCTGTGCATTATGCACTGTGTACTATGCGCTGCGTACTATGCGCTGCGTACTATGCGCTGCATACTATGCGCAGCGTACTATGCGCTGTGCATTATGCGCTGTGTACTATGCGCTGCGTACTATGCGCTGCGTACTATGCGCTGTGCATTATGCGCTGTGTACTATGCGCTGTGCATTATGCGCTGTGTACTATGCGCTGTGTACTATGCGCTGCATACTATGCGCTGTGTACTATGCGCTGCGTACTATGCGCTGTGCATTATGCGCTGTGTACTATGCGCTGTGCATTATGCGCTGTGTACTATGCGCTGTGCATTATGCGCTGTGTACTATGCGCTGTGCATTATGCGCTGTGTACTATGCGCTGCGTACTATGCGCTGTGTACTATGCGCTGTGTACTATGCGCTGTGCACTGTGTTGTGTACTATGTGTTGTGTACTATGTGTTGTGTACTAGTTCAGCAGAGTTACACTGGAAATGCAGTGCTGAATGGCCGTATTGATCGATGAGCGAGTGGTTGAGAACTCGCCAAAGTCAATGAGCAGAGAGCGAAGAGCCGATGGACGGCTGAGATAAGAGCCGCTAACCTCCTAAAAGCTTTTATTCAAAACTTCCTGAGCTCAGGCTTTTAGCGTGCTTGTTTTCTTAAGGGCCCGTTGCATACTGAGCGCATTCATGCCGTCAGGTGGAAATGCTCCACAGACATCCAGAACCCAGAAAGCGGCCTGTGTCTTTCAGCAGAGCTCCGATTATTAGAGCAAATGGCACATCTTAAACAGAGTTTCTTTTCCATACACCGTAATATTTATATTAGAGATGTTGAGCTGGAGCTGAGAGGCGCGTGCTGGATAAATAAACGCAGCGGCGGCACAGATGTTTGCGCAGACGTTACTCTGCGCAGGAGATCCTGCCACGCTAAAGACATCATTAACTAGTCCATTTGTGAGCATTAACTACTTTGAAGTCGATAAAAACTGATCCTTATTGATATTGTCTCATCAAAGCATCTTTGTGTTTATAACCATTACAGACAATGATTTATCTCTAATAATCCCTTTCAGTCTGATCCAACCATAAAACAACACTAAAGAAAAGATTTTAATATTTGTGTCTAGTTTTCCAGTACAATATCTAAACATAAATCAAGATATATTTACTTGATGTGCAAAATGCCGTCAAATATTTAGTCTTGTTTTCTGAAAAATAAATTGAGTTTATGCTTAAAACAAGAACAAATATCTGCTGATGGAGTCTTGTTTTCCCTTTGAATTTTTCCGACCCAATTGGGCAGATATTTTTCTTGTTTTATGCATAAATTCTGATACATTTTTCAGAAAACAAGATTTAATAAATACTCGGTGACTTAAGAAGTAAAATGACTTAAGATATTAAGTTGTGTGTTTCTCTAATTAATATTTATATTTATCAAGGAATGTTTAGATTTTTAATCCTCCTTTCATTTTTGCATTTTTTTATGCATTTTCCGGTCGATTATGAATTTCCTTTTATGTCCCTCATATTTACAGTAATGTAGAACTTTATATTTCTTATGAAAACTTTTTCTGTAAAGCACTTTGAATTACCACTGTGTATAAATAAACTTGTCTTGCTCTCCTATTTGTGCAGGAAAACATGACAAGATTACTGAAGAAGACAATCATTTTTTGCAGTGAGAGAACATGTGATTGGAAACCCACTGCAGTCTCCGCTAGTATTTTTTCACCATTATTAATCAGATGCTGCTGTTTGCAATAAAATAAATAAAGCAGTGCTCCG
Organism: Sinocyclocheilus grahami; assembly: GCF_001515645.1. NCBI lineage: Eukaryota > Metazoa > Chordata > Actinopteri > Cypriniformes > Cyprinidae > Sinocyclocheilus > Sinocyclocheilus grahami. The sequence goes on from NW_015505810.1 coordinate 227,891, forward strand.
CTTCATTCACCCACAGAAACCTCAGCATCGCTAACCGGAGCGGACGTTTCCAGCTAATACACGTATCACGTCTCATTTGTCTTATATTTAGCCTCTGCTTATGGGCAGATTATGGACTTACTAAACCACGGCTGTCATTTGCCTTCGTCCACAGATGCAGATCCTCTGGAATTAAACTCCGATTAATGCTGATACACGAGTGTTTGATTACATGTGTGGTTTGTGCATCAATAAAACGCTGCTCTACGACTATCATTAGCCTGATGCCACCAGTCGAGAAACCCCTAAACCCAGTAAACGTGGTAATTATGTTGAAAATGTACAGACTCGCCGAGTATGAGCTTTGATATTTAACAGCCGGACAGAGCGACTCCTGCGCTGACCTCTGACTGACCCTGAGCTAATGGAGGTAACTAACCACTGTAATCCTACAGGAGCAGAGAAACACAGTCTAGTGCAGATACAGGGAAATTATCACTGACTGCCACATCACTGCAAATCAAACTAAAGCTGAGCATTTGACACAATGAGTTCTTCATGGAGATAAAGGAGTAGTTCACCCTAAAATGAAAATGTGTTCATCCTCACGCTATACAAGATTAGGATGAGTTGTCATGTGTCATTGCGTCAGTGTCTCAGCAATGGATGCTCTGCAGTGAATGGGTGCCGTCAGAATGAGAGTCCAAACAGCTGATAAAAACATCACAATAATCCACAAATTATCTTCACGGCTCCGGTCCAGTGTAATGGGCGTAACACATGACAAGTAATGGAAGTTACATAATCGGATGACTTTTTTTCCCAAGTAACTACAGTAGTAAAGTAATGCATTACTTTTTAATTTACAAGAAAATATCTGGGTTCAAATAAGTAACAGCAGTTCCTCTGTTCTCCACGTATCGACTGACGGCTCTCCTGTCCTCATGTTGAGAGAAATCAGGAGTGAGTGCAGAGACAGAGACAGAGACGGAGGATTATTCATCTCACTTTTGCTGTGAAAGGGATTTATAGTCGCCAGAAGATAAAAAATAAGCCCAGCTCAGGTGACAAGAAGTAACGCAAAAGTAACATAATGCATTACTTTCCAAATAAGTAACTAAGTAATTACCATTTTATCATTTTATCATGTTCATGGATGAGCTAATGATTTATTAACGTTGTAGAATGAAGCAGGGTGAGGCTGAAAGCCGTCGAATCGAAACGAGGCGCTGAATGAGCGCGACACACGGCTGTAAAGCAGCGGGGCTTTTATTATGCCACAGTCGGGCGCTTCCGCTGCTTCCGGTCGTGCGTATGTGGAGTAAGCAGCGGAGCGTTTATTATGCCACAGTCGAGCGCTCCCGCTCCTTCCGGTCGTGCGTATGTGGAGTAAAGCAGCGGAGCGTTTATTATGCCACAGTCGAGCGCTCCCGCTCCTTCCGGTCGTGCGTATGTGGAGTAAAGCAGCGGAGCGTTTATTATGCCACAGTCGAGCGCTCCCGCTCCTTCCGGTCGTGCGTATGTGGAGTAAAGCAGCGGAGCGTTTATTATGCCACAGTCGAGCGCTCCCGCTCCTTCCGGTCGTGCGTATGTGGAGTAAAGCAGCGGAGCGTTTATTATGCCACAGTCGAGCGCTCCCGCTCCTTCCGGTCGTGCGTATGTGGAGTAAAGCAGCGGAGCGTTTATTATGCCACAGTCGAGCGCTCCCGCTCCTTCCGGTCGTGCGTATGTGGAGTAAAGCAGCGGAGCGTTTATTATGCCACAGTCGAGCGCTCCCGCTCCTTCCGGTCGTGCGTATGTGGAGTAAAGCAGCGGAGCGTTTATTATGCCACAGTCGAGCGCTCCCGCTCCTTCCGGTCGTGCGTATGTGGAGTAAAGCAGCGGAGCGTTTATTATGCCACAGTCGAGCGCTCCCGCTCCTTCCGGTCGTGCGTATGTGGAGTAAAGCAGCGGAGCGTTTATTATGCCACAGTCGAGCGCTCCCGCTCCTTCCGGTCGTGCGTATGTGGAGTAAAGCAGCGGAGCGTTTATTATGCCACAGTCGAGCGCTCCCGCTCCTTCCGGTCGTGCGTATGTGGAGTAAAGCAGCGGAGCGTTTATTATGCCACAGTCGAGCGCTCCCGCTCCTTCCGGTCGTGCGTATGTGGAGTAAAGCAGCGGAGCGTTTATTATGCCACAGTCGAGCGCTCCCGCTCCTTCCGGTCGTGCGTATGTGGAGTAAAGCAGCGGAGCGTTTATTATGCCACAGTCGAGCGCTCCCGCTCCTTCCGGTCGTGCGTATGTGGAGTAAAGCAGCGGAGCGTTTATTATGCCACAGTCGAGCGCTCCCGCTCCTTCCGGTCGTGCGTATGTGGAGTAAAGCAGCGGAGCGTTTATTATGCCACAGTCGAGCGCTCCCGCTCCTTCCGGTCGTGCGTATGTGGAGTAAAGCAGCGGAGCGTTTATTATGCCACAGTCGAGCGCTCCCGCTCCTTCCGGTCGTGCGTATGTGGAGTAAAGCAGCGGAGCGTTTATTATGCCACAGTCGAGCGCTCCCGCTCCTTCCGGTCGTGCGTATGTGGAGTAAAGCAGCGGAGCGTTTATTATGCCACAGTCGAGCGCTCCCGCTCCTTCCGGTCGTGCGTATGTGGAGTAAAGCAGCGGAGCGTTTATTATGCCACAGTCGAGCGCTCCCGCTCCTTCCGGTCGTGCGTATGTGGAGTAAAGCAGCGGAGCGTTTATTATGCCACAGTCGAGCGCTCCCGCTCCTTCCGGTCGTGCGTATGTGGAGTAAAGCAGCGGAGCGTTTATTATGCCACAGTCGAGCGCTCCCGCTCCTTCCGGTCGTGCGTATGTGGAGTAAAGCAGCGGAGCGTTTATTATGCCACAGTCGAGCGCTCCCGCTCCTTCCGGTCGTGCGTATGTGGAGTAAAGCAGCGGAGCGTTTATTATGCCACAGTCGAGCGCTCCCGCTCCTTCCGGTCGTGCGTATGTGGAGTAAAGCAGCGGAGCGTTTATTATGCCACAGTCGAGCGCTCCCGCTCCTTCCGGTCGTGCGTATGTGGAGTAAAGCAGCGGAGCGTTTATTATGCCACAGTCGAGCGCTCCCGCTCCTTCCGGTCGTGCGTATGTGGAGTAAAGCAGCGGAGCGTTTATTATGCCACAGTCGAGCGCTCCCGCTCCTTCCGGTCGTGCGTATGTGGAGTAAAGCAGCGGAGCGTTTATTATGCCACAGTCGAGCGCTCCCGCTCCTTCCGGTCGTGCGTATGTGGAGTAAAGCAGCGGAGCGTTTATTATGCCACAGTCGAGCGCTCCCGCTCCTTCCGGTCGTGCGTATGTGGAGTAAAGCAGCGGAGCGTTTATTATGCCACAGTCGAGCGCTCCCGCTCCTTCCGGTCGTGCGTATGTGGAGTAAAGCAGCGGAGCGTTTATTATGCCACAGTCGAGCGCTCCCGCTCCTTCCGGTCGTGCGTATGTGGAGTAAAGCAGCGGAGCGTTTATTATGCCACAGTCGAGCGCTCCCGCTCCTTCCGGTCGTGCGTATGTGGAGTAAAGCAGCGGAGCGTTTATTATGCCACAGTCGAGCGCTCCCGCTCCTTCCGGTCGTGCGTATGTGGAGTAAAGCAGCGGAGCGTTTATTATGCCACAGTCGAGCGCTCCCGCTCCTTCCGGTCGTGCGTATGTGGAGTAAAGCAGCGGAGCGTTTATTATGCCACAGTCGAGCGCTCCCGCTCCTTCCGGTCGTGCGTATGTGGAGTAAAGCAGCGGAGCGTTTATTATGCCACAGTCGAGCGCTCCCGCTCCTTCCGGTCGTGCGTATGTGGAGTAAAGCAGCGGAGCGTTTATTATGCCACAGTCGAGCGCTCCCGCTCCTTCCGGTCGTGCGTATGTGGAGTAAAGCAGCGGAGCGTTTATTATGCCACAGTCGAGCGCTCCCGCTCCTTCCGGTCGTGCGTATGTGGAGTAAAGCAGCGGAGCGTTTATTATGCCACAGTCGAGCGCTCCCGCTCCTTCCGGTCGTGCGTATGTGGAGTAAAGCAGCGGAGCGTTTATTATGCCACAGTCGAGCGCTCCCGCTCCTTCCGGTCGTGCGTATGTGGAGTAAAGCAGCGGAGCGTTTATTATGCCACAGTCGAGCGCTCCCGCTCCTTCCGGTCGTGCGTATGTGGAGTAAAGCAGCGGAGCGTTTATTATGCCACAGTCGAGCGCTCCCGCTCCTTCCGGTCGTGCGTATGTGGAGTAAAGCAGCGGAGCGTTTATTATGCCACAGTCGAGCGCTCCCGCTCCTTCCGGTCGTGCGTATGTGGAGTAAAGCAGCGGAGCGTTTATTATGCCACAGTCGAGCGCTCCCGCTCCTTCCGGTCGTGCGTATGTGGAGTAAAGCAGCGGAGCGTTTATTATGCCACAGTCGAGCGCTCCCGCTCCTTCCGGTCGTGCGTATGTGGAGTAAAGCAGCGGAGCGTTTATTATGCCACAGTCGAGCGCTCCCGCTCCTTCCGGTCGTGCGTATGTGGAGTAAAGCAGCGGAGCGTTTATTATGCCACAGTCGAGCGCTCCCGCTCCTTCCGGTCGTGCGTATGTGGAGTAAAGCAGCGGAGCGTTTATTATGCCACAGTCGAGCGCTCCCGCTCCTTCCGGTCGTGCGTATGTGGAGTAAAGCAGCGGAGCGTTTATTATGCCACAGTCGAGCGCTCCCGCTCCTTCCGGTCGTGCGTATGTGGAGTAAAGCAGCGGAGCGTTTATTATGCCACAGTCGAGCGCTCCCGCTCCTTCCGGTCGTGCGTATGTGGAGTAAAGCAGCGGAGCGTTTATTATGCCACAGTCGAGCGCTCCCGCTCCTTCCGGTCGTGCGTATGTGGAGTAAAGCAGCGGAGCGTTTATTATGCCACAGTCGAGCGCTCCCGCTCCTTCCGGTCGTGCGTATGTGGAGTAAAGCAGCGGAGCGTTTATTATGCCACAGTCGAGCGCTCCCGCTCCTTCCGGTCGTGCGTATGTGGAGTAAAGCAGCGGAGCGTTTATTATGCCACAGTCGAGCGCTCCCGCTCCTTCCGGTCGTGCGTATGTGGAGTAAAGCAGCGGAGCGTTTATTATGCCACAGTCGAGCGCTCCCGCTCCTTCCGGTCGTGCGTATGTGGAGTAAAGCAGCGGAGCGTTTATTATGCCACAGTCGAGCGCTTCCGCTGCTTCCGGTCGTGTGTGTGTGGGGTAAAGCAGCGCTGTTTTGTCATACTAGATACATTTAGTTCTGTTATAATGCTGCTCTGTGCGGTCGTCACCGGTCTATTAAAACACACAACATATTAAAGCGTCTTTGTTAAAACCGGAAATCAAGGGGTTATGACGTCATTAGCATGCGACACAATGACACTATAGACACGCTCCGTGTAACTAGTTAAAACTGCTTATTTCTCTGGATTTAAACATTCTTCGAAACATTTGGGATAATGTAAGTACACAAGTCAGCAAAATATATAACACTGTTCTAGTGGTTTTTTGGATATTTTAATAAAAAAATCTTACATATTGTGCCTTTAATGCCTTGTGAAGCCAAAAGCTGTGTGTTTGTAAGAATCACATCCATCATTAAGATGTTTTTATCTTCAAACGTTGCTTCTGGCAAAAATACGAGTCAGTAATCCATAATAACGCTTCCTCCAGTGAAAAGGTGTTCTGGTCTGAATCAGGAGAGAAATCTGCACAGATCAAGCAGCGTTTAAAAGCCAAAACAGTCCAAAACTTTAAAGATTTTGTCTTCTCCAGATGATAACTGATGGACTGGAGTGCTGTGGATTACTTGTGGATTATTGTGATGTTTTTATCAGCTGTTTGGACTCTCATTCTGACGGCACCCATTCACTGCAGAGCATCCATTGCTGAGACACTGATGCAGTGCTACATTTCTACAAACCTGATGGATAATAAAACTCATCCTTGGATGGCCTGAGAGTGAACACCTTTACAGCACATGTTCATTTTAGGTGAACTATTCCTAGACTAGACAGAATATTCTTGTTCTGGGGTTTCCTGCATCTATAAACTCAATATATAAACTCTTCTCATAAACTCATGTGAACACTATGGAAATGTCGCTGGAATTACCAGCATTGGAAAAAGTTTGTACATCCAACATTATTCCCATTAAAATGCGTCAGAAAATGCATGAATTCAAAAGTCAGAAATGTATTCGATACAAAGCCACACCCTGCTGATTTTAATAAGGTGCAATGAATGGTTAGTTGTTGTTGAAAGCTCGAGTCTTGGCATAAACGCGTTTTTCTTCAGTTTGGATTATTAGACGTGGTGCTGGAGGTAAACGCTGCATAAAATCCAACAAAGAAGCAAAGCCAAATAAAATCTCCCAGTGTTATTTCAGCGCTCTCATTAATACTCTCTGCTCCTCCATCCAAATCTGAAGTCATGATTCCTCCAGTCAAGGGAATTTCACAAGTCACAGGGAACTCTAGATGTTGTTATTGCTGAAGGCGCTTCATCTCGTCTCGAGTCTCCTCAGTCGCTCGAAGTCTCTGATAAGTGGGCGACGAGCTAAAGGCACGAATAAAACAACTGCAGCACATGTTTTTACAATACTGTGGTATTTTTGTTGGAAGTGGTGTCCGTGGAGGAATGTTTAATGGCAGTTAACATGCTTTAACACTGAGAGCTTGAAAGCAGAGAGCCAGTCCTGCGTGAGCGGCTCTCGACGGCGCTTCGGTGAAAAACGATGTGCTGTCAGTCGCTAATCAAACACTGAAGGGACGGAGACACACAGACTCCAGAAAACAAGACTGAACACAAACTCACAGCTGTGCTGTTCACAACACTTGTGCTTCATTCTTTCCCCACATTTCTTTTTGACAAAGGTGATACCTTTTTTCAGGATTCTTTGAGTAGAAAGTTCAAAAGAACAGCATTTTTTTTACTTTTGTAACATTATAAAGTTACAGTTAATGCAATAAAAATAATTTCTTGTTTATCCCCGTTTTTTGAACGTATCAGTTTCCACAAAAATATTGTGCAGCACGACTGTGTTCAGCATTGATAATAATCAGAAATGTTTCTCGAGCAGCAGATCAGCATATTATACTGATTTCTGAAGATCATGTGACACTGAAGACTGGAGGAATGATGCTGAAAATACAGCTGCGCATCACAGACATACATTACAGTTTAACAGAGATTCACACAGAAAACAGTTGCTTTACATTCTAATAATATTTAGCTTTTTTTTTTTTACAATATTTTTAATCAAATAAATGCATCCTTGGTGAACAGAGGAGACTTCTTTCAGAAACATTAAAAAAATATATCGTAATTATTCCAAACTTCTGACCGCTAGTAAATTGTTTATAAAGGTGAATTTGCAAAATGTGCAAATAAAGTGTTTAAAAAGCATGATTGAAACAAAGGTTATTAATACAATTTGGGGAAATAAACTGCTTATGTAATAATAGCACCAAATCTCTTGATAAACATTACCAACTATCGTGCTCAAACAGCGCAGACAAGAACCTTGTTCAACTCAAAACAGGCTTTCAAATGGATAATGCATCAGAACAGTGCAGTAAAATCACTGCTCCACAGGTAAATGACTCTAAATGTGAAATCTGCAATACAAGCGACGAGAGACTGAAGACGGGGGATTGTGAAATCCTGCTGATGAACACACCAGATGTTTTCCTCACACATGTGGGCAGATACACTGATAACATCCGCTCCTCAAACACCGGCGCAATGCCCCAATTATAATGAAAGAGAGGATTCCAGCGTTCATTCAGCAGAAGCTGCTGATGTTGAGAGTGAACGAGTGAAGTCTGTAGTGCACAAAAGAGAGAATGTGACGCCCTGCGATGCCAGAGTGAGATACGCTTCTACAGACACGGGTCGCTTTACTAGGAAGCACTCAACAAAGAGCTCAGACTTTACACAGGCATCCAGTCACAGTACAGCAGCATGAGCGGACTCGGGTTAATAAAGCAGCGCTTCACACAAACCTGAGCCGTCTGCTTCCAACAAGACTAAACAAGCCTCGCAAATACAGCCTTTAAAGTGCTCGAAATCAAGATGTAAGATCACACCATATTTTGTCACCTCTGCATCTGTTGATTTTTACAATTTTTTCTTCAGAACCAGAGTTCTCAAGTTTATGGAGAATATTCAGTTATTGTAATAGGTCACACTTTATATTAAGTGGCCTTAACTGCTATGTACTTAAATAAAAATAAGTGCAATGTACTTATTGTGTTCATATTGTATTGCAAAACACTGTTGCTGCTGTTGAGGTGTATATATAGATATTTTTGAAAATATAAGTACAATGTAAAAACATGTATGTACACAATATATGCATTGTATCAAATGATTAATTTAAATGTAAGTACAAGGCCACCTAATATAAAGTGGGACCAGTTTTTATATATAATTTTTACTTTAATTATTGCCATTCCTAGTTTCTGTAAATGAAAAAGTGAATCGCTCTGTCTTTACAGCAGAAATGGCAGTTACTGTATGTCTTTGAATATTGAGCCAAACTGAGGAGGATCACTGCTGTAAAGCTGAGAAACTGAGTCTCTTGCTCATCCAGCAGCAGCTCACATGAACATGAACATCACAAACAAACACATGAAGCAGCAGATGCATCGTAAGAGTCCATATGAGCTTCATTCATGATGCAGTCTGCTTTCACTGTCTGGAAAAGAGCAGCTGGAACATTTGGAAAGTCTCACGGCTTCAGATCGACGTGAAGGGGAATTTATAACTATTCATTAATGCACTGGATTTACAGCAAGACATGAAGATGTGCCTCATACCAAGTGTGATTGAAAGTGTGTGTGTGTGTGTGTGTGTGAATGAGTGTGTATGTGTGTGTGAGAGAGACAGTGTGTGTGTACCTGGTATTTATCATGTTATGGGGACCAAATGTCCCCACAAGGATAGTAATACTAGTAAATTTTGACCTTGTGAGGACATTTTTGAGGTCCCCATGAGGAAACAAGCTTATAAATCATACAGAATGAGTTTTTTTGAGAAAGTAAAAATGCAGAAAGTCTCCTGTGAGGGGTAGGTTTAGGGGTAGGGTTGGTGTAGGGCAATAGAATATACGGTCTGTACAGTATAAAAACCATTACGCCTATGGAGAGTCCCCATAAAACATGGAAACACAACACGTGTGTGTGTGTGTGTGTGTGTGTGTGTGTTTGCTGCTACAGGAAGTGTGTGAGTGAAAGCAGAGAGCGCTGCACACTAACAAGGGTGCGTTTCATGCGCCGCTCCTGAGGGCTTTTATTCACAACACACCGGTGCAGAGAGGAGTGTAAGCGATCCTGTTCCTCGCTCTGCATTCACGCTGTTCTGGGGGCCCGAGCTTCACGAGTCCAGAAGCATTCAGAGTCTGAAACACGTCCGCTGGAGTAAGCATACAGTGTGTGTGACTCGAGC
>NW_015505810.1:242283-260670 GCF_001515645.1 Sinocyclocheilus grahami
AGTGTGATTGTGGCCGTTAGTCCAGTTTCTCTAAATGAACAGAACTGCGATTACTGCACGAGTGCTGCAGCCGCTAGCAAAATAACTCTTGAGTAGCATTAATCAGACTTTCACATCGTTTCCTTTAACACTGATCTACACATGACCTCACGGTGAACCGCCAGAGAGCCGGTTATTGTGACGCTTCATCAAAGCACCACGGCTACAAACTTTCTCAGGGCTTTCAAGTCAAGATTTGTTCCTAGAAAGAGCATAATCTTGTTTAATCTCTGCGACATGAGCTCACCATTATTTTTACCAGCAGTGCTTCAAAAACCGTCCGGCAGCCGAACGAATGAACGTTGGCGGATATTTGCATAGTGAGGTCAAAAACGAGCCACATCACAGAGCGGAGATGCAAGGATGGACATAAGGATCCGGGAGCGTCCCGAGGAGACTGACCTGCTCCGAAAGCGAAGAAGAAGCTCTTGTCGGGCTGCTCCTCCAGCAGCGCTCTGACGCGGCGGCCCATGCGCTCGTTACGCGTGTAGATCAGCTCCTGTCTGAAGTAGCGCTCGATCTCCTGCGCCGTCACCTGCTCGCTCGCCGGCAGCGTCGCGTTCTTGAAGCTCGGCACCTGGACGCAAATCACAGAGATATCGCTGCAGTCTAGAAAAACAGCTGTTTTTACAGTTTTTCTCGATTGCTAACACACTATTTGATTGCAATTTTAAAAACTTCATTGTCCCCCCTTAGGGGTAATTTGTTCCGCAGCATGATAGATTTTGTATTTACACCACATACAAGACAGACAATACACAACATTACAGTTTTTCTCGATTGCTAACACACTATGGCCCGGTTTCACAGACAGGGCTTAAACTAAGCCAGGATTAGGCCAATAGTTCAATTAGGACATTTAAGTAATTTTTATGAACGTACTTAGAAAAAAAACATTACTGGTGTGTAGTGTTGGGGGTAACACATTTTCTCAGAAGACTAAGAAACTGTTATAGTATAACAAATAAGGATATTACCAATACTGTAATGCAACTTGGCAGAGGATGCTGCATTTATTTATTTACAGTAACTGAAAGTATATTTCAATCTGTGTTCACTGTATATCCTGTTGCTTGGTTTTTTAACTTTTCTCTTCTAGTGCTTTTCATCTACCGTAAGATCACTTTACAGTAGTGTAGTGAAAGTAAACTTTTCTTACAGTTTAATGCAGAATTTTACTGTATCTGCACCGCTCTATTTATGCTGAGTACTGTAACAGATATTGACCTGCAAAATGTCTCCTGCTTCCCAAAAGCAGGTTTTTGTAACAGTGTTTTGAACTGATCTCACTGGTGTTCTCTAGTCAGGAAAATACTCTGTGTGTCATCTGAGGCCAAAGCTTGAGTCTGACCAAAGAGTTTTTGACTAAACTGTTTGATTTTGAGCTGGAAGTTTGCACACGTTGGTGTGTAGTTTTGAGATTTGTGTTTATAGTTGTGAGAAAATGGTGAATTGTGTGCTAGCAATCGAGAAAAACTGTAATAGCACATTAAGAAAAACAAAATTAAAAACTACCTCTTCCTACAAACAAACAATTCACCATTTTCTAATGAAATGAGATCTGAAGAATGAATGCTGTATCAGATGCAGGTAATCACACTCGCTCAGTCCATCTCTCTCTCATAACACTGTACTATACACTGCTTTAATACAGTAATACAATAAGCTTTCAATGAAGCAACTCAACTCGTCCATTCGTTACGAGTTCTAAAGTAATGTTTTGTAATTAGTAACGGAGCTGGGCTCAGCTGTTAAACTCAAACTGAGATTTGAATCTGTAGTGGAAGGACGTATTCTGCACAAAAGAGGGTTTTTAAAGACACTCCGTTGTTATTTTGTTTATGTATTTACACACTCGTGCCGTCGAACTGTTGTATAAGTGCAATATCAAAACAAATCTTTTCATAGGATTAAACTGAGAGGTAAAGTGTCCTGGAGGACTACATGCTCTGTGACTCTATTGAGTCAGACTGAATGTGGCGTGACAGGACCTCAGTACCTGCGAGGTGTCGTGGTTGAAGATGATGGAGTTGAGGTCTCCACAGTTGTAGTGCTTGATCAGGTGCTCTGTGGTGTAAGGCACCTGCAGGCCCCCGGCGCGGAGACTCTCCTGCTGCAGCAACGTCTGATTCAGAGCAAAGACCACCTGAAACACAAACCAGAGCTTTAGTGTTCATCCTGCACACCTCCCAGAGAACCTCTGCCATCATGCTGCCCAAACCTGCACGACTGACTGCTCTCTGTGAAGATATTCTGAAAATAAATATACAGTACTTATTTCATGCTAAGTATGCTACAAATACATTAATAAAAGGTCCTGCAATTGTACTTTTAGAATACTAAACTGGTATACTTCAAGTCTGCTAAATTGGAACAACCAATTTTGTACTTAATGCACTTTAATTGTGCAGAAGTACAATTAAGAATATACTTAGTATATTTGATTGTGCTAAAGTGGAACTATTGCAAGTATACTTCAGGTACATTTCGCATTTAAAGTCTGATATTATTCAAAGATCATACAATCCTCATCAAAAGTGACATTAAAACACATTTTAGGCTTAATATAAAGAAACGTGCATTGTGCACAAGTAGTATGCCAAGTAAAGTTTAATTTTAATTTTTATATCAGTAAGTCTCGAGTTGTCTGTCAGTAAATATGTTAATAGATTTGAACTATACTTAGTATGAAATAAATGTATTTTAATTATATAACTTTTTTACTAGGGTTGGTAACTCGACAGTTTTGGTTCCCGCTGACATTTTCAATTGTACTTTTTTGTCCATACAGTGGAAGTCAATGGGAACAGAAACAGGAACCAACAGTCTTGAATTTCATCTAAATATCTTATATTTAATAATTATGTCTTAACTTATATGTTACTTTGTGCTCCACAGAAGAAAGTCATACTGAGGGTGAGTAAATGATAACAGAATGATGATTTTTGGGTGAACTATCTTACGAGTAAAAGTACTTTAAAATCAATCCTAAATATAACTGGAAGCCAGTGTAAGGACCTGAGGACTGGTGTGATATGCTCAGATTTTCTGGTTCTAGTCAGAATCCTGGCAGCAGCGTTCTGGATGAGCTGCAGCTATCTAATGGTCTTCTTGGGATCAGAAAGCCCGACCCAGTTTTGAGTCAAACGCAGCACTGAGATCTAGTAGTACCAGTGCTGATTATTTGCCAGAATCACAATTTAAGCAAATATCATTTATTATCTTTATGAGCGCTGTCTCTGTGCTGTGATGCGGTCGGAAACCAGATTGACTCCAAGTTGACTCCTTTTATACTGCAGGTTCTTTGTAGTCATGTATTCAGCCCAAGCAACCTTGCTGGGAGTGGTCTGCTGATGAACGACTGAACTTTAAGTCTTCGAAGTGTTTCAAAGAGTTCACTGAAATCCTTCTTAAGGAGTTCTGACTGCTCTTAGCTGCTGGCTGATACGATCCATGTTCAGTCACATTTGGGGATTCCTCACCCACATTCATTAATGCTTCAAATCTGTTCTCAAGGTGTATAGGGGGTGGTAGAATACCAGTGTTTGCAAGCCTTGTCATAGCCGTATCTGGGGTAGAGGATGCTACGGAAGCAATACAAGATACTCATGACAAGAACCACAATCCTTTGTAGAAGTCTGTGGCAGTTCATGCAGCAAGTAGACATTTTCTTTCTCTTCTGTTTGAGTGTAGGCAGCTGTGTTTTCCCGTCTCCGCAATGTAAGTTGCTGGCAGTGGGAGGCAAAGAGTCTTCTTTTTTGTAGTATTATTCCTGTCCCGAAAAGTTTTTAGTTTAGTGTCTGTGCCAAAAATGTGTTGTTTGAGCACTGTGCTGATCTGCTGAAGTTAAATTTTAAGAAAAATCTGAGGAAAGTGCATAACAACAAGTATGTTGTTGTGCTTCTACTTTATGCAGTAAAGTAAAAGCACAACAACATACACAAACATGTGTGGATCACAAATGCTGCACTTACACACAACTTTTTTAGAGGCTTGATCAGTATATGAGGACTAGTGCTAGTGAAGACAGACAAGAAGAAGTGTTTGTGTCTGACGCTCCTGAAGGAGGTTCTGCTGAAGCGTGAGTGAAACTCTCACAGATCAAAGGCTCCGCGGAGGAGAGTTTCTCTTAATTAGTTCTAGCTGTCGCTTTTTGTTGCTTCTGCTGCTGCAGCTCACCATTGTGTCACCATGAAATTCCCCAGTGTTTACACACACACACACACACACACACACGCACACACACACACACACACACACACATGCACTCACCTGACCCAGCTAATCAAGTCATTTAGGTTTATTTGAAAACTACATGGTATGTGTGTTGGGGCAGGGTTGGAATTAAACTCTGCAGGGCTATGGCCCTCCAGGATCTGAGTTAGACACCCCTGGTTTAGACTAGGGTGACCATACGTGCCATTTTCCCAGGACGCGCCCTGGCCATTTTGATGTCAAACACTGATCGGTCTGCACACGCAAACAAAGCCAAAACCTAGATATTTTAGGCAATATAGAAATCCTGGCCAGGACGCGTCCTGGGAAAATGGCACGTATGGTCACCCTAGTTTAGACTGATCACTCACAATAGTTCCTCTTCCAAACAAACAAGTGTATTTGCTCCCAACAGGAGACTCAATCATGTTTCCTCCACCTGTGAGCTCATAGCCAAATGCTGCAGATGAGTTTAAGAGTTTCACACACACACACACACACTCAAACTCTTTTCATCAGCGCCGGTAACACTCTCTGGCCCCGTCCGTCATTGTTTGAGGGGCTCGTCCCAGAGAGGAGGGCAAAGCCCAGCAGATGCCTTCTTGTCTGGGACAAAGGGCCCCCGTCGGCCGCTGGGCTCCCTGCGCTTTCATCCCGCGCTCATCAAAGCCTCCTGCTCTGCATTTGAAAGCGCGCTGGCTTTGTGCTGCTCACATTAGCCTATCGCCACCCCGCTAGCCTCCCAAACTCCCTCCATCTGCCGCGGCCAAAGCATCTTCAGCGGCGCAAAAGAGCCTTTCAGCCCCTTAAATTACGGCGCGGAGGAGGAGGAGGCGCTGAATGAAAGAGCCGGGCCTGAACGAATGCGTTGTGTCCGTTCTGTGGGTCACTGGCCACATTCACACGCGCGGGAACCAGAGAGCGTCCATATCAAAGCACAGCGGCCCTATGAAAGTCAATAATTCAGCTTTGTGATGGAAATCACCCGTTACGTTACGATGGATGCGCTGAAAACACTCCACAGAGCTGAAGAGTGTGTGATTTCTGCACCGAACACAATCACAGAAATAATAACGATGATTGAGTCCAAACAGGTTTCCCAAACACTCAAATCAGCTGAAAATCTGCGACAGGGCTCAAATAATATTAGTCTTAAGGTCCGTTCACACCGAAAACAATAACGATAACCATATTAGCGTCCACACCAATGCATGATATCGTTCTGTTTGTTGTAAGCATGTGCTGCTGTCGTCTTGTCGCTTTACAGTGTTTTACGATCGCTGGGACATATTTCTCAATACTTAGGTCAATTCTTCAGAACTCTTCAGACAGCGAGCACAACATCAGTCTCTGTGGGCTAAACTGCTTTGCTTTGGCACAAAATGCATTCATTGACGACATCTGTCAGATTACATGAATTCTTTTATGACTTCTGCACAAACGCCACCAAGACTTTATGTACTACACAAGCCAATTTGCACGTTTACATACTGTTTTCAAACCCTAGCACAGTACAAAAGCAAACATTGTATAATGCTACCTGTTGTTAGTGCTTTTTAGGTGGTTGTGTTATGAGTGATAAAGTGTGTATGTTTGCTAGTGTTATGGAAGAATGAGTTGATTTGAGACATAGTTTGAGGTAGTTTTAGTGCATTTTGAATGTGAGATGAACTGCTGTGTCGAGTTGAAAGATGGTTAGGAGAACTGTGTGAAGAGTTTTTAAAAGTGACTTTAGTATTGAGAAATGTGTTCTAGAGATTGTAAAAAAAACTGTAATGATTCAATGTTTTTATTGTTAATTCATTGCTGAAAGTGATTCTGACGATAACGTTCCTGTGTGTCGTTACTGATATAGTTGTGGTGTGGACTTCACTATTCTTTTAAACTCAGATCGATTTTTAAAACAATATGAATAACAATATTACAAAAAGTTGTGTTCTTGGTGTGAACAGGCATTTAGTCCTGAAAAATTACCAAACTTCCAAGACTGTCAGCACATACTCAGAATCAGAGTCATGAACAATTTGCTATTGAATCGATCAGATCAAAGTTGTAAAAGCATCAATAAACAAATGTCACCATTGGTGTGGATGATAAGAGTTATCGTTATAGCTATATAAACTCTATGGTTATATATATGAATGCCACACACATCTGCGTTTACAGTCTGTTCAGTCTTCAGATATCTATGTTCTGGCTTTAATCGTAGATGTGAAGTGGATGTGTGCCGCTGTGATTGAGGAGCGTCTGTCTGTGAGTGATGGTCCCGTGCTAATGGACGCCGTTAACGGCACAAACTCTTTCTCATGACATCATCCGCACTCTGTTTCCCACCAGCTAAGAACACAAACAAAGCCAGAGCTCGACAGCGCTCAGTACGGCCGCAGGATTTGTGAATGGACTCTGATAAACTGGGAAACTTTCCCACGATGCCCTGCCTGCGCATTACTCCAGCAGACGAGTAACGTGACGCGTAACGCTGAGCTTCAGATGCACACGCTTAACCCAGACTCACACTAATTCAGAACAGAGCCGCTGTGTGTGAGTGTGAGTGAGTGTGTGTGTGAGTGTGTGTGTGTGTGTGAGAGTCAGTGAGTGTGAGTGTGAGTGTGTGTGTGAGTGTGTGTGTGAGTGTGTGTGTGTGTGAGAGTCAGTGAGTGTGAGTGTGAGTGTGTGTGTGAGTGTGTGTGTGAGTGTGTGTGTGTGTGAGAGTCAGTGAGTGTGAGTGTGAGTGTGTGTGTGAGTGTGTGTGTGAGTGTGTGTGTGTGTGAGAGTCAGTGAGTGTGAGTGTGAGTGTGTGTGTGAGTGTGTGTGTGAGTGTGTGTGTGTGTGAGAGTCAGTGAGTGTGAGTGTGAGTGTGTGTGTGAGTGTGTGTGTGAGTGTGTGTGTGTGTGAGAGTCAGTGAGTGTGAGTGTGAGTGTGTGTGTGAGTGTGTGTGTGAGTGTGTGTGTGTGTGAGAGTCAGTGAGTGTGAGTGTGAGTGTGTGTGTGAGTGTGTGTGTGAGTGTGTGTGTGTGTGAGAGTCAGTGAGTGTGAGTGTGAGTGTGTGTGTGAGTGTGTGTGTGAGTGTGTGTGTGTGTGAGAGTCAGTGAGTGTGAGTGTGAGTGTGTGTGTGAGTGTGTGTGTGAGTGTGTGTGTGTGTGAGAGTCAGTGAGTGTGAGTGTGAGTGTGTGTGTGAGTGTGTGTGTGAGTGTGTGTGTGTGTGAGAGTCAGTGAGTGTGAGTGTGAGTGTGTGTGTGAGTGTGTGTGTGAGTGTGTGTGTGTGTGAGAGTCAGTGAGTGTGAGTGTGAGTGTGTGTGTGAGTGTGTGTGTGAGTGTGTGTGTGTGTGAGAGTCAGTGAGTGTGAGTGTGAGTGTGTGTGTGAGTGTGTGTGTGAGTGTGTGTGTGTGTGAGAGTCAGTGAGTGTGAGTGTGAGTGTGTGTGTGAGTGTGTGTGTGAGTGTGTGTGTGTGTGAGAGTCAGTGAGTGTGAGTGTGAGTGTGTGTGTGAGTGTGTGTGTGAGTGTGTGTGTGTGTGAGAGTCAGTGAGTGTGAGTGTGAGTGTGTGTGTGAGTGTGTGTGTGAGTGTGTGTGTGTGTGAGAGTCAGTGAGTGTGAGTGTGAGTGTGTGTGTGAGTGTGTGTGTGAGTGTGTGTGTGTGTGAGAGTCAGTGAGTGTGAGTGTGAGTGTGTGTGTGAGTGTGTGTGTGAGTGTGTGTGTGTGTGAGAGTCAGTGAGTGTGAGTGTGAGTGTGTGTGTGAGTGTGTGTGTGAGTGTGTGTGTGTGTGAGAGTCAGTGAGTGTGAGTGTGAGTGTGTGTGTGTGTGTGTGTGTGTGTGTGTGAGCGCATTTCTTCTGTGACTGGAGTTTGGCTTTGATTTGTTTCAGTGCCAGACAGTCATAACACACACAAAAGCTCTCTCTCTCAAACCTCACCATCAGGGTTTCATCTAAACTTCTGTCAAGCTAATGTGTTGATGGACTTCTGAGGAAGGACTAGTCACTGGATTAACTAAGTAAACTAGTTCAGTGAGTTATCATTTGCCTTTAGAGGAACTCGTGACTGGAATAGACTTCCACCAGAATAATATCCCACACAAAAAAAAATTCTTTAAAATTAAAGGTTAAAACATAACAATGGTGTACTACAAAACAGAAAAGTTTTTCCGGTAACACATGTTGCATGTATTTATTATTATAATAACACGTAATTATGCATAATTACATGCAGGTAACCCTGAACCAAACTCTTATCCTAACCCTAACCATACAGTAAGTGCATGTAGTTAATTAATATTACTCAGTACTTAAATGTGTAATTACACTGTAACAAGGACACCTTAAAATAAAGTGTAACCGTCTTTCCTTTATATTTTTGAAAAAAATTGCATATAGCAAACAATCCCCGTTCACACAGATCTGTGAAAATAACTAAAATGCTGTATTATGCATGCCAGGCCAGTACTGGTGATGTGACTTGAAACTCGTGCATGCCTATAGACTGAACATTTATGTTTATATAGTTTAGACGGAGATGATAAAGGTATCATTTACAAAAACCTGCACTTTGTTTTCAAAAGTTTGTGTTTTCAGATCCTTAAAAACGAACGGCCAAAATGCGTACTGTTTTTAGTTGAACGTTATGTAAATGTCCCCTTAGTGTTGTTCATTTTGTTTTAAGAAAAGCATCAAGTAAAACCTTAGAGTTTTGTCTGTGACAACTTCTGGAGAAACTGAGCTTCCACACAAGCTGACACAACATCACTGGACACTGTTTTCTGAGTTTCATCTCCTGCAGATTTCACAAAGTGTCACAGTTTGCCGTCTGCTTTGGTTTCATTCCCTGTGGAGGGTCTTTATCTCACTGTGACGTCTCCAGACCGGCTCAACAGCATCACTAAAAGCAGCTCGCACCGCCGTAAACATTCCCGCACTGCATTAGTGAGTTAAACATCAACACGCTAAAGGTCCTCCTGACAGCTGCGGCTCCAGCGCTTCAGACGGCTGCCATAAAGATTCAACTGAATGAATGATTCAAACATTAAGAGTGCATCACTAAATCAGCTCAATGATTCAGGTGACTCACTCATAAACAGTCATTTAATTTCCGAATGAATCAACTGAATAAATAATCATTTAAATTAAATATAAGCATGAGTCACAGTGAATCACTGAATCGTTTGAGTGCTGAATGAGTCAAGTGACTCACTCATAAAGAGTTACTTTTAAGAATAGAATAAATAATTCAATGACTCATTCTTAAAAACAGAGCCACTAATGCACTGACATATGTATATGTATTTATGGAAATATCTGTGTCTATGGAAATGAGGAAGCTGTAGGCCTTCAGTCTTGAGCTCTAATGTGATTTTATGTCTAATGTTATTCTAAGTAGGTGGTTCTTGTCTGGAACTAATTGCGGTGCGGTTATGTGACGAACAGACAAATGCAGGTCGGCGTAGATGCGATGCATAAGCGCTTTGATCAGTCTAGAGAGACGCAGGTCATTTAGTCTGTGTTCTACATATACTCCGCAGGCCCTGTGTTTACCTTTCTGCTCAATCGCAGCCAAATATTTACGCTGTCTGACAGAATCAGTGTCACACGCTTAAGTAAAGTGGCTGGGCTTTGATTGACAGCTTCATCCGGCCCACACACGCAGCCTCAGCCAATCAGCTCGCAAGAACAGAGCACCTCGAACTCCAGACGTCTTGATGACGGATTTTAAACATAAACATGTCCAAAGGTCTCTCAGTGAATCTGAGCACATGTGATACCTGTACAAGAGTTAGAAAATGATTCAAATGTTTAGCATGCCACGACACTCTCAAAAAAGAGCGATTGTAAAACCCTTAAAGAACAACTTTGTGCCTTATTTACCCCTAAAACGTTCATAGAAGTACCTTAATGGTACATTCTAATACTCTGTGGTACTAATATGCCCCTTTTAGAGGTAAAACAGGTACAGAGTAGTCCAAATTCCAAGACTGAACTTGCATGCATAATCAAACCACAGCATTATGTGAAGTTGCACGCGTCTGCTTGGCTTCAGCTCAAGCATCTCACACTGAAAATCTTCATGTAAAATCGTCCCTGTAGTGGAAAATATGTGCGGATAACCTCTCAACCCCAAAGAAATGGATCTGCATGTGGCCGCGAGCCATCGGCCGTTTGTGGCTTTTCAACCAGCTTCAAAATTGATGTAGACACTGAAACAGAGTCCATCCGTCCGACCGCAAACACACACTCACACACACACACACACACACACACTCACACACACACTCTCTCTCACTCACACACTCACACACACTCACACACACACACACTCACACACACACTCTCTCTCACTCACACACTCACACACACTCACACACACACACACTCACACACACACTCTCTCTCACTCACACACTCACACACACTCACACACACACACACTCACACACACACTCTCTCTCACTCACACACTCACACACACTCACACACACACACACTCACACACACACTCTCTCTCACTCACACACTCACACACACTCACACACACACACACTCACACACACACTCTCTCTCACTCACACACTCACACACACTCACACACACACACACTCACACACACACTCTCTCTCACTCACACACTCACACACACTCACACACACACACACTCACACACACACTCTCTCTCACTCACACACTCACACACACTCACACACACACACACTCACACACACACTCTCTCTCACTCACACACTCACACACACTCACACACACACACACTCACACACACACTCTCTCTCACTCACACACTCACACACACTCACACACACACACACTCACACACACACTCTCTCTCACTCACACACTCACACACACTCACACACACACACACTCACACACACACTCTCTCTCACTCACACACTCACACACACTCACACACACACACACTCACACACACACACTCTCACACACACACACACTCACACACACACACACACACACACACACTCTCTCACAGACACACACACACACACACACACACACACATGCGTGTGATGGGAGCAGATTCTAAACATATTTGAAACAGAGTTGCTTGTGAATGCATCCGCATCCGTGTGATTGCATGAGGAATTTCACAGAGGAGTTCTGGCAAACGCTGGGAAAAGTGAAGAGTCAGAAGAGTGTGAGAAACAGAACGTGCACAGCGGTAAAGAGCTGCTCGGTTGGTTGAGGTTTTAATGCCACACCAGCTTCGTTGGCTATTGTCACGGCGAGAAACGAGTTGAAATACAATACAAGTGCTACTATAAAAGGTTTTAGATAAAAACTCTAAAATGAATTAAGGTTCGACTGCTAAAAATGTCTTCAAAAGTGTTTACCGATAATAAAAGCCCCGATTGAAAAACAAACATGAAGCATTGCAAATGAAATCAGTTCTCTCCGGCTGGTAAACACCTTCAAACTTCCATTGGATTGTGGTGATTGCATAACAGGTGGGCGTGGCTCTGAGGCTCCGCCTTCTGTGATGCGGAAATCTTCTGCTCCGTCGCTGAGCGCAGGCGCCAGTAAAAACATGAACACACTGGAGAGCTGCTTTACAGTAGAAATTAAAGTTGCCCTTCTAATTCTAAAGTGACACTGACTTCTAGTGTTCAATACTCTAAAGGTGCTTGTATTAAAGGAATAGTTCACCCAAAAATGAAAATCTGCGGTAAATGTGCTCACCCTCAGGCCAGCCCAGATTAAGATGAGTCTGTTTCTTCATCAGATTTGGAGAAATGTCACTTGCTCACCAATGGATCCCGAATTAAGCGTTATTATGGATTTGCATTTTAGTTGGAAGCAATGGTGCTCTCTCACTCACTGTGAGAGTGTGTGTGTAGTTTTTATGAGGTCAGTGAGCACACACACACACACACACACACACACAAAGAGCTCCATCCTCAAAGACAAACACTCTTTGGGTGTAAATGACCCTGAAAGCACGTGGAATTCTCTCTCAGCCGGGACAAAAAGTACACAATGCAGGGGCGCAGGCCGCGAGCAAACGCTTTCACACACGAGACCCTCCGAGAACAACAGCTCAACAATACGGCCCTGGCGAGATTCTCTCTGTGGATCGGTCGGAGAGCCGCGAGAGACTTCAGAGAGCGAGAGACCGCCGGCGTGAAAGAGAGTTTGACAGCAGCGTCTTTCATCTGCTGCAGGAGGGGACTGTGGGAGTGGGATTACATCAGCGCTCGTAACTCTACATATACTCACAGCACACACACGAGTGTTTGGAGCTCTGGTGCTGGTGTATAAGTGCTTCGGTCAGCAGTCAGCAGTGTGAATCCACCAGCATCTGCTCTGAGATTAAACCCTCAGCGGCTGAGAAACAGTGAACACTGAGGCGCTCAGCAGGACAAATAAGAAATATTACAGGGGTTTTTTCAGCTGCTTGCACAGATTTTCAAAACTTTGCCTCTTTTTTCAAAACTTCACACACAAATCCAAGAATTGCACACAAAATGCAAAACGCCTCTCATCTCTTGCAAAATGAAGCGCTGCATTCAAAACATCACAAACACATCTCAAAAGCAAACACCTTTGCCATAATATTAATTCCTGTTAGATTTGTGGTTGGAAGCAATGGTGCTCTCTCACTCACTGTGAGAGTGTGTGTGTAGTTTTTATGAGGTCAGTGAGCACACACACACACACACACACTCTCTCACACACACACACAAAGAGCTCCATCCTCAAAGACAAACACTCTTTGGGTGTAAATGACCCTGAAAGCGCGTGGAATTCTCTCTCAGCCGGGACAAAAAGTACACAATGCAGGGGCGCAGGCCGCGAGCAAACGCTTTCACACACGAGACCCTCCGAGAACAACAGCTCAACAATACGGCCCTGGCGAGATTCTCTCTGTGGATCGGTCAGAGAGCCGCGAGAGACTTCAGAGAGCGAGAGACCGCCGGCGTGAAAGAGAGTTTGACAGCAGCGTCTTTCATCTGCTGCAGGAGGGGACTGTGGGAGTGCGATTACATCAGCGCTCGTAACTCTACATATACTCACAGCACACACACGAGTGTTTGGAGCTCTGGTGCTGGTGTATAAGTGCTTCGGTCAGCAGTCAGCAGTGTGAATCCACCAGCATCTGCTCTGAGATTAAACCCTCAGCGGCTGAGAAACAGTGAACACTGAGGCGCTCAGCAGGACAAATAAGAAATATTACAGGGGTTTTTTCAGCTGCTTGCACAGATTTTCAAAACTTTGCCTCTTTTTTCAAAACTTCACACACAAATCCAAGAATTGCACACAAAATGCAAAACGCCTCTCATCTCTTGCAAAATGAAGCGCTGCATTCAAAACATCACGAACACATCTCAAAAGCAAACACCTTTGCCATAATATTAATTCCTGTTAGATTTGTGTGTGTTGCATAGAGAAGTGTGTGTTGTGTTTTGCAAAAAAGTGTTTTATGAAATTGAAAACCGAGTCAAAGGCTGAGATTAGTGTCTGGTTCTGTAGGTTTGGTGTGTGCTTCTGCTGTTTAAGTGTCAGCTTTCAGAAACTGTGTGACTTTGTGTGGAAGCAGCTGAAAAAGAACTGTAATCTGGGGAAAATCTGAACAAAAAAAAAATCCATAAGCACAGCTTTGCATTAGTCTGGAAGTCTGTTTCTGACACAGAATTAAAAAAATCTAAACTGCGATTTTTTTAATCATAATTCAGACTTTTCTTCACAGAAGTACAATAAAAAGTCCGAATTCTGAGATATCAACTTACAATTCTGACTTCTCAGGATTTCGGGAAAGTTTTTTATTCATTGAGGAAATGTGCTTCCATTCATTCAGCTGATGAACACGCACTGAGAAGATATAAGCAATTATCAAATTCATTGCTAGTAAATTTCACAAATAATTACAAAGAAACAGCAAGTAACAATTAATTAAATATGACATTTTGAAGAAGAAAGACTGAAATTGAAAAGTTTTATTTTTTATTTTTTATTTTATAAAAATAAATGTTACATAATATAAATATGAAATTAATTAATTAATTAAAAATACAAATTATATATATATAATGAATAATAATAATAATATATTTTTTGTAAAACATACTCTAATAATCTTGGTTTAGAAGTTCAAAAATAATTTTTTTACAGTGTTCTGTTTACTATGAACTTCAAAACCTCAGCCTGTACAGCATCATAACTGATCGCGCTCCTGTGCATCAGAGCCTGACACACTAACAGCAGACTAACACGCTGTTTGATTCTCTGATACTCGTGTATTAGCACCTTAAGAGGAACAATAGCGGCTGTAATTACTCACACACACATGCTAATGGAGGCCGACACACAAACAATCCCTGAGTGCCTGTCGAAGACCACAGGACAGAACAATAGCAGGGAGTGATGGCCATTAAAGAGCTTCAGCGGGAGCAAAGATATGCTTTCACACACACTCACACACACACACACTCACACACACACTCACACACACACACACACACACACACACACACACACACACACACACACACACACACACACACACACACACACACACACACACACACACACACACACACACACACACACACACACACACACACACACACACACACTCACACACACACACACACACACACACACTCACCTGACACACAAATGAGAAACACAGAGATGTTTTACTGCGGAAACTTCAGGACTGCAACACACCGAGCCAGCAAAACACGAGAGTGTGAGCACGTTTCTGAAGTAAAGAGACGGAGCATTCACATGCATGTTAATATGCAGTAATGTTATCAGTTTAACTGCACTGACACTATCAGATGAGAACAAAACTAGAACTGGAAGGATCTGAATGAGTTTGTTTCATAATTGATGAATTTTACAACACTAAGGGAATAGTTCACCAAATTTGCTGAAAAAGATTTGGATGGATGCTCTGCAGTGAATGGGTGCCGTCAGAATGAGAGTCCAAACAGCTGATAAAAACATCACAATAATCCACAGCACTCCAGTCCAGCAGTTAACATCTGGAGAAGACAAAAGCTGAAACACATCCAGCATTAAGATGTTTTTAACTAAGATAAACGTCCATAATTCATAACTCTTCCTCCAGTGAAAAAGTGCATCTGCTGTTGTCTCTCACATCAAAATCTAGCCACATATGTGTTTAGAGCTGTTTAAACGCTGCTTGATCTGTGCAGATTTCTCTCCTGATTCACACCAGAACACTGACTCACTGGAGGAAGAGTTATGAATTATGGACGTTTATTTTAGTTAAAAACATCTTAATGCTGGATGTGTTTCAGCTTTTGTCTTCTCCAGATGTTAACTGCTGGACTGGAGTGCTGTGGATTATTGTGATGTTTTTATCAGCTGTTTGGACTCTCATTCTGACGGCACCCATTCACTGCAGAGCATCCATTGCTGAGACACTGATGCAGTGCTACATTTCTACAAACCTGATGAAGAAACAAACTCATCCTGATCTCTGATGAACTGCGGGTGAACACATTTTCAGCACATGTTCATGTTTGGCTGAACATTTCCTTTAATACTGTTATTTTTCCTGCCGAGTACAGCACTGTTTACTGTACAATCACTAAAAGAAACCACGTCTGACATTAACATCTGAGCTCCAGCAGCATGCAAATGAATCTTAATCACAGTAAACAGCATATCTATATAAATGTGATTGTGTTGTGCGTTTGCATCCTAACTGCATAGAGCTGAATTTATTTCAGTAAGAGTTTTGCTGAATGCATTCTGAAGAAAGCACATTTTATAAACTAGAGCGTCCCGGTGCTTGACTCTGATTGGCTGAGCCGCGGTCGAAGCTGTTGTGAATGATGCTACAAAGTAACACACACCTTTGTTTACGTTTGTGTGTTGCTCGGCAACCACTTTGTAGCAACCACAACTGTTTCTGAGGAGCTACATTGTTTGGTGGAAGAATACTGTGTTTATTAATATCATTACACTTTATTTGCTCTGATTTATTTTGTGAAACCTTACTACGTATATGGAGTAACCGTTTATAAAAGCAGTAACCCCCGTGAAACCTAACAACGCCCCTTAGCTGTTATAAATTCACTGTAAACCAGGGCTTCACGGGGCTTACTGCTTTAGTAACCGCGTGTCACACAAAATCTGATTTGAGAGTGTACACGAGCAGCAGAAACAGCCAGCTATTTCATTTCGGCTTCTCTCTAAACTGTGAGCAGAAGCAGTTTTCCGCACTAACAGCCTCATCGTCTGTGAGCTCCAGCGCTGGTTCTGCGTGAGACTCGAGGCTCTGCGGCTGACGGTTTGTGTTTGAGCCGCTCCGATCGCTCCGAGACTCGTCTGTGATCGCAGCGCTGCGAGGCGGCAGATTTAAATGGGCCCCATCTGTACAAACACCATTCATCATTACTGGCCGTGTTTTTGAAATCCAGTGTGATTTGGCAGCGAGATTATTTTCTCTAAGCTTTAAAGTTATGTTTGACGCCACAAAGTGGTAAGCATTAAAAACACCAGTGGAATTCGAGGTTGAGGCGCGTTAAAGGCGCCAGAAGTTATGAAAGCATTTGGCCGGTTCTTACAGTTCCTGATTTTGTCCTGAGATCCAGCGAGGACTCGAAAGTTCAATCATCTGTCTGAACTGAGCTGAATACTGACACTGCTGTCTTTTAGCACTGCTTTACAGAACATAGTTGAGTTTCCATCATTGATTTTGCTTAGGGATGGTAGATATGGCCTACATACATATATATGTGTCCCTGCAGCACAAAAGCAGTGTTAAGTCGCTGGGGGATATTTGTAGCAATAGCCAACAATACATTGTATGGGTCACAATTATACATTTCTCTTTTATGCCAAAAATCATTAGGATATTAAGTAAAGATCATGTTCCATGAAGATATTTTGTAAACTTCCTACCGTAAATATATCAGAACGTAATGTTTGATTAGTAATATGCATTGCTAAGAACTTCATTTGAACAACTTTAAAGATGATTTTCTCAATATTTAGATTTTTTTGCACCCTCAGATTCCAGATTTTCAAATATTGTCCGATCCTAACAAACCATACATCAATGGAAACTTATTATTCAGATTTCAGATGATGCATAAATCTCAATTTCACAAAATTGACCCTTATGACTGGTTTTGTGCTCCAGGGTCACAAATACATATATTTGATTCTTTTATTCTCGTCTAGCAGAGTGCCGGTGTTTGATAAGGATGTTCCACCTGACTCATGACACAGAAATGCATTTTCCTTCAATTTGCAGCCCAAATATGTGAAATGTGTCGTAATGGCTGATCATGTGCAGATGATTTTAGTTCTTAATTCAGTTGTGCATTCATCTGGATTGCTTGTATAGACTGCATGTGTGTGTGTGTGTGTGTGTTTATGGTGGGTTCTTCTGTTAAATGTTGTTTTCTTGCCCTCATATAGTCAGTGAGCTGAGGGTCTGGTCCGTGTGCAGACAGGCGTCTCTGACAGCTGCTCTGTCTCCAGCATGTCAGTTTGAGCTTCCAGCGAGAGCGTTGCGAGCGGCCTGTCCTGCGGCGCAGCTGTGCTCTGACTCCACGGGCTGCATTCGTATTCAAATCCTCCAGCTCGTGCTGCAGATGTGCCTCTAACGTCTCAGACGCTCGTAACGCAGCGTACTTCACTGGATTATCTCACATTAGTGCTCGAACATTTGCATTTACAGCCCTTCTCTTCTGCAGTCTGACTCTCGGGTCTTACACAAGCATTCTGCTGTGCATTTACTGCAATGCGTTCCTCAAAGATGTTTATAATAACAACACACTATAATATTCATTACAATTTGTTTTTGATAAATGTAGTACATTTTTAACAATTTCAGCCTTTTGGAGGTGAGAATAACTAGAAATTACTATATTTCCGTGACTTCTAATTTTTATTTCTTTTCAAGTCTCAAAAATGACCATTTTAGACTCTCAGAAGCTGTTAGTTCAAATACATTTCAAACAAATCCAGTGTACTCGATTTATTCATGCACTAAAAATTCAGCGTTCTTGCACTTTTTGGCCAATAATTTATTAAAAATGTTTTGTTTGTTTTACTTGAGTGTGTGTGTGTGTGTGTGAGAGTGTGTGTGTGTGTGAGTGTGTGTGTGTGTGTGTGAGAGTGTGTGTGTGTGTG
>NW_015505810.1:261028-277273 GCF_001515645.1 Sinocyclocheilus grahami
ATATTTAGATTTTTTTGCACCCTCAGATTCCAGATTTTCAAATATTGTCCGATCCTAACAAACCATACATCAATGGAAACTTATTATTCAGATTTCAGATGATGCTGGAGTGTAAAACTAATGGTAATAACGCAATGAAACTGTGTCATACAAAGAAATGATGTGCAAAATTCTGCTGTAATCAGAAACAATAGAGAATCAATCCAATATTAATAACTGATTATATTTAATGTATGTTTTTTAGTTTTTTTTGCATAGTAAAACTAGATGCATTTCTTTGCAATTTTTTGCCAATTTTTTTTTCTTTCTGTTAAATACTTTAACCAAGTCAGTGTTTATTAACGTAAAGCTGCCTTGAAACAATCCGCTTTGTATAAAGCACTAGAGAAATACATGACAAATCATGAAGTTTGCATGGCATTGTGTATTATTGCATTATACTGCCATAATGACTCTGTTGTCTTCTGTAGAGCTGCTGTACTACTGATATTGAAAATATTGACACATTTCGCATCATTATTTTCCCATTTATTACAGTGACGCTGCTTTGAATCCGTCGGTATTGTATAAAGAGCTTTTTTTGCGCTCTGAAGGACTCTGAAGGTAATTGCAGGGCACTAATAGAGTGACACTCGTCTGACTTCAACAAGGGTCAGATTCAGACGAGATCCATTACGCTCAAATGGCTTTTAATAACACAAGACACTCCGAAAGCAGAACGTTTGTACAGCTGACGCAGAATCAGGCCTGCATGCTAGAGATTTTCCTCCACACTCATTCTCTGACGACAGAAAAGCAGCTAATGCACTAATGCAACGGCAGAGGAGACTTTGACACAAACCCTTGAAAGCTACTGTACATTATTGATCTCATTTACTGTCATTAATAAAGTTTCAGCCTTATGTCATCCTCTAGATTTCAGCATCAGCCATTAAAATCCCCAAACACTAGTTTCCTGATAAACAACAATCTGGTAGGACAGATGCTCAGCTCATGGTTTTGCATTCAAAGGCACTGCTTTTTAAGTGTCTTTCTTCATGAAAAAGCACTAGATGGACATCCTTGACTGCTGTGATGCTTTTAAAGTGCATCACATGTTTTTAAATGCATGCATGCATCATGTGTCAAGCTCCCCAAACGCGTCACAATAAAGCCACACGTGATAAAAGTGTGCTCTCCGTTGTAAATAAGCAAGCACAGCACATGTTGATGGTCACACGGTTTGTATATCTGCTACACTACCAGTCAAAAGTTTTTCAAGTTTTGAGAAGTCTCACCAAGGCTGCATTTATTTGATCAAAAATGCAGTAAAAAACAGTAAAATTGTTTAAACAATTAAATTTAAAATAGCTGTTTTCTATGTGAATATATTGTAAAATGTCATTTATTGTGTCACATGAACCATTCTTTGCTGCTCAGATATTATTGGTGCTCAATTGTAAATAATATTATTTACTCATAACAATATTGTACAAGTGTTTTCAACATTAATAATCAGAAATGTTTCTCGAGCAGCAGATCAGCATATTATACTGATTTCTGAAGATCATGTGACACTGAAGACTGGAGGAATGATGCTGAAAATACAGCTGCGCATCACAGAAATACATTACAGTTTAACAGAGATTCACATAGAGAACAGTTATTTTATATTCTAATAATATTTCACAATTGTTTAAGGTGTCCTTGTTACACGTTACATGTACTTACTATTGTAATAACATTATTAATAATCAGAAATGTTTCTCGAGCAGCAGATCAGCATATTATACTGATTTCTGAAGATCATGTGACACTGAAGACTGGAGGAATGATGCTGAAAATACAGCTGCGCATCACAGAAATACATTACAGTTTAACAGAGATTCACATAGAGAACAGTTATTTTATATTCTAATAATATTTCACAATTGTTTAAGGTGTCCTTGTTACACGTTACATGTACTTACTATTGTAATAACAATAATGTATGCATAATTACATGCAAATAACTCTAATTCTAACTCTAACCATATAGTAAGTACATGTAGTTACAGGTTTTTTCAGCTGCTTGCACAGATTTTCAAAACTTCACACAAATCCAAGAATTGCACACAAAATACAAAACGCCTCACATCTCTTGCAAAATGAAGCGCTGCATTCAAAACATCACAAACACATCTCAAAAGCAAACACCTTTGCCATAATATTACAGTTTTTTCAGCTGCTTCCACACAAAGTCACACAGTTTCTGAAAGCTGTCACGCAAACAGCAGAAGCACACACCAAATCTGCAAAACCATACAAAACCATACACTAATTCCCAGCCTTTGACTCGGTTTTCAGTTTCAGAAAACACTTTTTGTAAAACACAACACACACTTCTCTATGCAACACACACAAATCTATGTGTGTGTTACATAGACACACTCAGATGTGTTACATAAACTCTATGTAAAAAAGAAAACTCTAATTCCTGTTAGATTTGTGTGTGTTACATGGAGAAGTGTGTGTTGTGTTTTGCAAAAAGTGTTTTCTGAAACTGAAAAAACTAAAGGCTGAGATTAGTGTATGGTTTTGTAGATTTGGTGTGTGCTTCTGCTTTTTAAGTGTCAGCTTTCAGAAACTGTGTGACTTTGTGTGGAAGCAGCTGAGAAAACTGTAATTAACATTGTAATAATTACACTGTAACAAGTGTAACCTTCTTTTACTGTATCTTAGATCAAATAAATGCCACCTTGCTGAGCAGAAGAGACTTCATTAAAACCCCCCAAAAATCTTGATTAATCCAAACGTTGTAATCTCCAGACTCAGCATGGCCAGTGTTGTACTGATGAATCCCTCGCTCACCTGAGAGAAGCTGAGTCTGTTCAGAGGATGGCACTGCTCCTCCACCTTCTCCACGGCTCCCGTCCTCTTCCTCATCCTCTGGGCCTCCTGCGCCAGGTACAGGTCCAGCACAGGAACGCCGCGCGTCTTGATGTCGGCCTCGGTCAGAGAGTTGACCATCAGCATCACCCACACGGGCCGCTTGCGCTCCCAGTTCCCGGCGATGGCGTTGAACAGGTAGTCTGCGTACAGGCCCTTGCCCCGCTGCTCTGGCGTCATCCAGGACGGCAGCATGAGCCTGACGTACTCCAGGTGTCTCTTGAGCCGCCGGTAGATATCTTTGGGCAGCAGGTCCTGCAGGTTCTCTCCCTGCGGCAGCAGCTGGCAGCTGGTCAGAGCGGAGATGGTGTACGGGTCGGTCAGGTCCAGCTCGAAGCACACGATGCTGCTCTGCTGGAAGGCCTGCTTGGAGTTCTCGGGGATGAAGTCCCAGACGCGCGTGTACGGGACGTGAATGGTGCCGTAGAAGTACGAGGGAGGGTCTCGCTTTATGGTCCACAGGAAGGAGTTGAGCTCGCTTTGCTGGAGACAGAGAGACAGAGAGACAGAGAGAAAGAGAAGAGGTTTGGGCTTTGCAAAGGCTGATGCTTAAACAGTGACAGCGGTGAAACACACTAGCATTCAAACGCTTGATTTTTCTCCAATGCTTTTGAAAGAAGTCTCTTCTGCTCACCAAGTCTGCATTACATAATTTGATCAAAAATACAGTAAAAATTTTGAAATTTTATTAGAATTTCAGACAGCTGTTTTCTATGTGAATCTCTCTTAAACTGTAATGTATTTCTGTGATCAAAGCTGAATTTTCAGCATCATTACTCCAGTCTTCAGAGTCTGAAAATAATTTAAAAAGGAAATAGCTTCATACTCTTGTTATTGACCGATAACCTCAAAACGTCCAAATATTGGCCAGTTAATGTCACTCTGTCTAATTACTGTTTTCCATTGTCAATCATTTTCAAACATGTAAAGCAGGCAGGGTCAACATTACAGTATGCTAGAACTCAACGCTGATTTCTGTCAGACTTTCAGAATACTTCATCCCCTGAATTAAGATGATAATCATTTAATTTTAAAGCACAGCCACCACAAAACCAGACTTTAGCACCTCGTTTTACTTTGAGATATTGCTGAGGTTAAATACAGATTTAAAACCATAACAAAATATAGTTTAATAGCTACTGTATGACACTGTTTCTGAAATCAAATCTTCGCACAGTTATGACACTGGCATCTAACAATGCTTTGGGAAAAAAAACAGTTAATCATAAAAAAATAATGCATTTACATAAATGTGAAATTGGAATTGCAGCTGAAATAAAGTTTTTTATATTTAATTTTATTTCAGTTAATGTTTATTTTATTTCAAGTATTTATTATTATAACTCTTATTATTATTTTTATTTGACTATTAACACTAATGGAGTCAAGATTGTAATAAAAAAAATATGGTGGAATATGATTCACATAAAAATGTTTTATTCATTAATTTGTAAAACTGTCAACTTTAGAATTCCAAAAGTTTCCTTCTGGGAGACACTCATATGACAGAAGAAGAAGAAGATGATGATGATGATGATGATGATGATGATGATGATGGTTTTACTGGCTGGATTGTGTGTAGATCATGTATTACTGTACATTATATGCTCTTATGATTGTAGCATCTCGGTGTAACTATTGTAATCGTTCTGATTGGCTGTGATGGGTAGAGGCTGTTTAGTTCTCACACTCGTGCAGAAGAGTAGAGCCCTCCATGGACTGGTTTTGTGAGGAACATGTGAAACAATGATTTTTTCCCCAGTCCAAGGTGATTTGTCTTACCTTAAGTGTGACATTAGTGTTAGTGTTTCACTGAGAGGGCAGGTCACAGCGCCCCCATGTGGAGCTTCTCAAATCTGCTCTAATTGAACCCTCAACATGTTTGGAGCACCTCATAAAGATGAAGCTCATCATCACAGCTCATGATGGACACAATGCCAAACAAACCCACGTCTGGAAATAGAAATACACAAACACAGAGCGAGTGATGGCATCACAGAAATATCAGCACGCCTCACACACTTTGCTCTTTCTGACATTTATAGTGCAGAACACAGTTTGATGTGTTTGACATTCATTGTGCAAATTACCATTTCATTTCAAAAGTAAAACGCTGACTTTGAAAAACAACGGAATGCTTAACTACCTCCAGAACACACAGCTCTCTGTCTCATCATCACCTGGCTGTCGCTTATCTCTGAGCAGATGAGATCTTGCATGTGATTTCAGATCAGTTCACTTGGACATTTCGTTTAGTTTTGTTGCAATATTTTATTGGTCAAACATTATAAAGCGTGATGATGATGATGATGATGATGATGATAATGATGATGGTTTTACTGGCTGGATTGTGTGTAGATCATGTATTACTGTACATTATATGCTCTTATGATTGTAGCATCTCGGTGTAACTATTGTAATCGTTCTGATTGGCTGTGATGGGTAGAGGCTGTTTAGTTCTCACACTCGTGCAGAAGAGTAGAGCCCTCCATGGACTGGTTTTGTGAGGAACATGTGAAACAATGATTTTTTTCCCCAGTCCAAGGTGATTTGTCTTACCTTAAGTGTGACATTAGTGTTAGTGTTTCACTGAGAGGGCAGGTCACAGCGCCCCCATGTGGAGCTTCTCAAATCTGCTCTAATTGAACACTCAACATGTTTGGAGCACCTCATAAAGATGAAGCTCATCATCACAGCTCATGATGGACACAATGCCAAACAAACCCACGTCTGGAAATAGAAATACACAAACACAGAGCGAGTGATGGCATCACAGAAATATCAGCACGCCTCACACACTTTGCTCTTTCTGACATTTATAGTGCAGAACACAGTTTGATGTGTTTGACATTCATTGTGCAAATTACCATTTCATTTCAAAAGTAAAACGCTGACATTGAAAAACAACAGAATGCTTAACTACCTCCAGAACACACAGCTCTCTGTCTCATCATCACCTGGCTGTCGCTTATCTCTGAGCAGATGAGATCTTGCATGTGATTTCAGATCAGTTCACTTGGACATTTCGTTTAGTTTTGTTGCAATATTTTATTGGTCAAACATTATAAAGCGTAAACAGTAATTGGGATATTTCCATTACAACAAACAAACAAATATAATAAATAAATTAATAAATTAATTAAATTATTTTAATTAAAAAAAAAAGATATATATTTATTAAAAATGATTTTTTTTTTAATTTAAATCTTACATCTCATGTACACTGGCTACAGTCTTGCACACTCGCGCACACTCTCGCACACTCTCGTATATTCTCGCACACTCTCATATAATCTCATACAGTCGCGCACACTCGCACACTCTCACAAACTCTTATACACTCTCGCACACTCACACACACACACACGCTCTCATACACTCTCGCAAACTCTCATACACTCTCACAAACACTTATACAGTCTCATACACTCTCGCACACACTCACACTCACACACACGCTCTCATACAGTCTCACATACTCTCGTACACTCTCGCAAACTCTCATACACTCTCACAAACTCTTATACAGTCTCATACACTCTCACACACTCGCGCGCGCACACACTCATACAGTCTCACATACTCTTGTACACTCTCACAAACTCTTATACAGTCTCATACACTCTCACACACTCGCGCGCGCACACACTCATACAGTCTCACATACTCTTGTACACTCTCACAAACTCTTATACAGTCTCATACACTCTCACACACTCGCGCGCGCACACACTCATACAGTCTCACATACTCTTGTACACTCTCACAAACTCTTATACAGTCTCATACACTCTCACACACTCGCGCGCGCACACACTCATACAGTCTCACATACTCTTGTACACTCTCACAAACTCTTATACAGTCTCATACACTCTCACACACTCGCGCGCGCACACACTCATACAGTCTCACATACTCTTGTACACTCTCACAAACTCTTATACAGTCTCATACACTCTCACACACTCGCGCGCGCACACACTCATACAGTCTCACATACTCTTGTACACTCTCACAAACTCTTATACAGTCTCATACACTCTCACACACTCGCGCGCGCACACACTCATACAGTCTCACATACTCTTGTACACTCTCATATATTCTCACACACCCTCGCACACTCCCATACACTCGTATATTTGCGCACACTCTCATAGAGTCTCGCACACACACACTCATACAGTCTCACATACTCTCATACAGTCTCGCACACTCTCATACACTCTCGTATATTCTCACACACTCGCACACTCTCATACAGTCTTGCACACTGACAAACTCTTATACAGTCTCATACACTCGCGTGCACACACACACTCATACAGTCTCACACACACTCACACACTCTCATATACTCCCACACTCTCACACAGTTTCATACAGTGTCAAATGTTCTCATACAGTCTCATTAATATTCACTCCAGTGTATTCATGATGTCAACATTAATCGTCCATCTATAATGGAGTGTGCTGCAAACGGTGCTCGGTGACACGAGAGGATTAAGACGGGCCCCAATTAAACCCTGGACAGCAAAATGTGCGTGACGTCTTAGCGGGAAGCGCCATCTCACCCGCTACATATAAAACATTAATTACCTCAAAGGACATCGACTAGACATGAATTTCAAACAGTTTCAGAGTCATATGAGTTTATATGATACCTCACAGCCACATAGCAATGTCCTAGCAACCACCCAGAACACCCTAGCAACCACTTAGTGCAGAGTTTTGCCACGGTGAGCCCCTTTCATATTTTCTTCAAATATGAGTGGTAGTGGTGTCTAGGTTTGTGCGATATTGACAAAAATGATATCTCGATATTTTGGGGATTAGGTAACGATAATTAAAAAATATGTTTAATGTGTTTTTTTGTGCTAATTTAAGGTCTTTGCACACTGAGTCCGGAGTTCTCGTTCGAAATGTTCGCACGTTAAAAAATAAATACAACCTCACGATGTGCCAGTCACGTTTACACACTGCCTCCGAAACTTTCCTCCGTCATAAAAAAAATTTGGATCAGGATCGATTTTCAATTTTTTGGTTTTCGCATCCGTAGCATGCATTTTGATTGGAAAGGATTGAAATTTCGACTCAATGTGCAAGGACTTTAGTCTCGTCATGGATAATCAAATATAACAGTAAAACCGCCAGTAGGTGGCGGCAAGTCCTTATTCTAATGAGTGATGCATTGAATCATTAATTCGTTCAAAACGTCTGATTCATTTAGAAACTAAGCAAACAAGACCGCTCTCTATGAATGGATAATTGAATCATTGACTCAAATGATTTGTTCAAAAACAGATTCATTCAGGAAAGACCTGGCAAAGTTGCTCTGAGATGCACAAATGTTCTGTTTTGACTTTGTTTGGAACTATGTAGACACTATGTGTCTAAAATGTAACTACCTCAACATTAACATCTTGTTGTCTTATTAACTGTTGTATAATATCATATTTGTGATTGAGCTCAAGCACTAATATTCAGCAAAACAGCACTGTTACTTGTGTGATATAGCTTAACTACATCATATCTTATGAATATAACAAACAAAAAATCCAAACAGGGATATTTTACTTTCATAACTTGAATTATAGATTCATTATGACTGCATTCTAATAGGTTTTATCACACAGTCAATGCTTTTGGACTCTCAAGACATGTTTTTCTTTGTTTTTTGCATATACGCATACATAGACTACCAGCTCACAATAAAGCATTAAAGCAACAATTACGATATTTTCACAGAAATAAATATTGCACACACCCCTACTGGTGTAAACTAAGGTTAACAGGTGCTGTGCAGTGAAGTGCTACTAGATCAGCACTGGGTCGCTGCGTTGACTAACCAATCGCAGCACAACTAGTTGTTTTAAAGCTCTTTGTCTGCAGGAGGGTTTGATACTATTGTCTATTTCATGGTTTTCCTGTTTGTTTTTCCTCTGGTTATATCAAAAAAGCTCAAATGGGTCCAGCTGTCTGTGTGTGTTCAGACTGTGATTGCCAGCGGATTAGAGCAGGAAATTAATCAGAGCCTCTGATACAGAAGTATCTGCGCCATGGCAGCGCTCCAGAGATGATGGATCGGCGAGAGGATGAGGATGGCACACACTGCACCTGTCTGGAGGAACCTGGGAGCCAAACGCTCTGAGACTAACGAGCTTCAGAGATTAGACACAGTGTGTCTGTCTGCATGAACTACTGTACGAGTGCCTCATGTTGACTGACTTTTGACCGCGTCTAATTGGCACCTCATTCTGCTCAAGAATATATAAACAATTCTGACATCAAAAGTCTGTTTGTATGCTTTATTCTGGACCATGTGACTGAGATGTTAATCGCACAGTCTCAGCTGCAGCTCATATGTTCATCAAAAAGGTTAATTCACTGACCCTTTCTTCATATGATTGCAGCTTGAGACACTGATTCGTTAAACGCACCAATGTTTTATTAAAACTTGTATCTACAAATATAGCTTTCTCCTCACAATTGACAATAAAGCAGATCCATTTCCTCCACTGTGTGAGCTACGGACTTTTGACTTTTATTAAGCTGTGCAAACAAGATCATGATAGTCTGTAATGATAATAATGAGCTGTAGTAACATGCTTGTGTAAATGCAGTGTATTTGCCATTCTTTTTCTTTCATATGCAGTTTGCTCAGGTTGAGTTTCAAGTCAAATGTTTCTTATAGAGCACGATTTTACACAAGTGTAGTTGATCCAAAGCGTTTTACGGTGAGAGATATAAAAGATTGAATGAATAAATAAAATATAACACACCAGTGGCGATACTATATAAGGGCCAGGTTGACACTGGCCTACTCATTGGCCTTTTTTTGTGGGAAAGAAAAAGAAAATCCAGCATGCATGACAATAATTGCTCAAATACATGAACATACAAGCTACTCGCACGTGTGAACATGTAAAAAAACAAACAAACTTTCCTGTGGTTTTTATACTGTTAAACCTATGTGTTAAACTATTCCGTTACTCCCTGACAAGCATTGTCGCAAGTGTCAATGGTTATGAAAAACTCTACTAAAGTAAAAGATATTTTAAGTGAAAGGTGAGTAAATCCTGGAAAAGATGGCTTTGGATAATGAGGGTTAATTCAGTAAATAAGTTGCTTTGTACATTCAGTTCAACAATACTGAATTAAACAGGACAAGCTTTATCATTCAGCTGGACTGTGCACACGCATTTCACGATGTTCCAGAGTGTGGTTTTTAATGTTTATATTATGATCCAATTCACGAGCTGCCAAAAATACAATTTAACATCAGTCAGAGTTACAGAAATGTAATTTAAAAGGGATTTCGTGTAGTAGAGCTGTCCCAGCGCAGGTGAAACTCTGAATGTGTTTATTGAGAACATGAAAACACGTTTGACTGAAACACTCTTTCTAGTCAACATGGCGATTGATGAGCTATTGATGCTTTTAAAAGCACTTCTTTGACATTTGAGTCATTACACAACACGAATATGGGTCAGATATGAGGACATAAATCATGTTATTGAACTGAACTGAATTGATCTGAATAATGTCGCTGTTGTCTTCTGTAGAGCGGCTTACTGCAGAATTTAGATTTGTGTCATATTTGATGAACATTCATACTGTTATTTTCTTGTTTAATACTGTGAAGCTGCTTTGAAACAGTTTGTGTTGTGTAAAACGTTATAGAAATAAATAAAAGTGGTCTGATATTCAATCAACATGAGCAACATGTCAGATTTGATTAGAGGTAGCCTTAATGAGCCGTCTAAATGCAGACAGGTTTGTGTGGATGTTTAGGGGTGGAGAATATCATTGGCTCAGAATAGAAACACAAGAAGTCTTACCATGACAGAAGAACAAACGTGTGTGTGTTTTATTTTCTCCAGGCCTCTCAAGCAGCTGTGACCGCAGGAACGAGACACGCTGACCGACAGACCACAGGAGATGTGTGTGAGACCCATCTGAATCTGAACACACACACACACACAGACACACACGCACACACACACACACACACACAGACACACGCACACACACACACACACGCACGCACACACACGCACACACACGCACACACACGCACACACACATACACTGTGTGGTGATTTGTGAAATGAGTAGGTAAAGTTTAGGTTTTTAGTCCACATATAAATCCTTTTTGAAGCATCATTACAAAAAGTCTTAAGACGTTTTAAATTGCTTTTCCACAATTTAAGGCCTTTAAAGGTGTTCAATTCATAAAGTCATGGTAATAAATGTTGGATGCATTGCTGAAAATTAATATCTTCCTCAGTATTTTTGTTTTCCAGTACCAATATCTACACATCCTTAAATCAAGATTACTGGAGATGCAAATGTAAAATGAAGTCTTGAAAATCTAAACAAAATGTAGTGAGGTTATGCTTAAAACAAGAACAAATATCTGATGAATGAGAACTTATTTTTGCTTCGAGTTGATTTTTCTGATCCCACTGGCAGACATTTGTTCTTGTTTTAACAAAAAACACACTTTGTTCTGATGAATTTCATGGAAAACATTTTTTTTGCAGTATGATCAGAAGGTACAGCATTAGAGACCATCTTTATTAGGTTTTAAAAGGTCTTGATTTGTGAAATGAGTAGGTAAAGTTTAGGTTTTTAGTCCACATATAAATCCTTTTTGAAGCATCATTACAAAAAGTCTTAAGACGTTTTAAATTGCTTTTCCACAATTTAAGGCCTTTAAAGGTGTTCAATTCATAAAGTCATGGTAATAAATGTTGGATGCATTGCTGAAAATTAATATCTTCCTCAGTATTTTTGTTTTCCAGTACCAATATCTACACATCCTTAAATCAAGATTACTGGAGATGCAAATGTAAAATGAAGTCTTGAAAATCTAAACAAAATGTAGTGAGGTTATGCTTAAAACAAGAACAAATATCTGATGAATGAGAACTTATTTTTGCTTTGAGTTGATTTTTCTGATCCCACTGGCAGACATTTGTTCTTGTTTTAACAAAAAACACACTTTGTTCTGATGAATTTCATGGAAAACATTTTTTTTGCAGTATGATCAGAAGGTACAGCATTAGAGACCATCTTTATTAGGTTTTAAAAGGTCTTTAAAAAGTCTTACGTTTACCTTCATCAGACCTGCAGAGACCCTGTCAGAATGTCTAACATTGTTTCAAAAATACAAATGCAGTAAGAAGTGCAT
The DNA here is from genome assembly GCF_001515645.1 of Sinocyclocheilus grahami. NCBI lineage: Eukaryota > Metazoa > Chordata > Actinopteri > Cypriniformes > Cyprinidae > Sinocyclocheilus > Sinocyclocheilus grahami. The sequence continues at coordinate 273,135 of NW_015505810.1, forward strand.
TTTGTGTATTTTTTTGATGAATCCAGGTGAAGTGGCTCACTTCATATTTATACCTGTAATATCTGTTGGTGTTCAGATGTTTAATATGCTGTTGTGTGAGGGACTCAACAACACATTTTACAACGACACCAATGATAAATACGGCAGTGTCATTCTTCACCTGCATTCACCCTGTTTGTAAGCACTAACTGGTGTTGATGGTTATTATTATTACTAATTGCCCGTTTCTCAGCCCATTAGTCAGCAGATCTCAGGTGTGACGGCGGTCACAGACACGCAGGTGCAACATTCACATCTGACATCATCCGGGTTACTGAGGAGAAGCAGAGAGCAACAGATGCATTGTGTTGAAGAACCTCTGCTTTACTGAGAGAATCACCTGCTGTCGGTGATTACAGACAGACAGACAGACAGACAGACAGACAGACAGACAGCCAGACAGTCAGACAGACGGACAGTCAGAAAGACAGACAGTCAGACAGACGGACAGACGGACAGTCAGAAAGAGAGACAGACAGACAGACAGACAGAAAGACAGACAGACAGACAGACGGACAGATGGACAGACAGTCAGACAGAAAGACAGACAGTCAGACAGACGGACAGTCAGAAAGAGAGACAGACAGACAGACAGACAGAAAGACAGACAGACAGACAGACGGACAGATGGACAGACAGTCAGACAGAAAGACAGACAGTCAGACAGACGGACAGACAGTCAGACAGACGGACAGTCAGAAAGAGAGACAGACAGACAGTCAGACGGACAGTCAGACAGACAGACAGTCAGACGGACAGACGGACAGTCAGACACACAGTCAGACAGACGGACAGACAGTCAGAAAGACAGACAGTCAGACAGACGGACAGACAGACAGTCAGACAGACAGTCAGTCAGAAAGAGAGACAGACAGACAGTCAGAAAGACAGACAATCGGACAGACAGACAGACAGACGGACGGACGGACGGACGGACGGACGGACGGACGGACGGACGGACGGACGGACGGACGGACGGACGGACGGACGGACGGACGGACGGACGGACGGACGGACGGACGGACGGACGGACGGACGGACGGACGGACGGACGGACGGACGGACGGACGGACGGACGGACGGACGGACGGACGGACGGACGGACGGACGGACGGACGGACGGACGGACGGACGGACGGACGGACGGACGGACGGACGGACGGACGGACGGACGGACGGACGGACGGACGGACGGACGGACGGACGGACGGACGGACGGACGGACGGACGGACGGACGGACAGACAGACAGACGGACAGACAGTCAGACAGACATACAGTCAGACAGAAAGAGAGACAGACAGACAGTCAGAAAGACAGACAGTCAGACAGACAGACAGACAGACGGACAGACAGTCAGACAGAAAGAGAGACAGTCAGAAAGAGAGAGAGACAGACAGACAGACAGTCAGACAGACGGACAGACATTTAAATAAATAATGCACAATTTAAACAAAACAGTTCAGAAAAATCTTGTAATACAAAGCAATTTTGCAGTAATTTATATAAGGATGCTGATGTCTCTTGTGTAACACACACAGAAAAATTCATTAAATATATAACTGTGTTCATGTGTTCATTTAGATCAGTGTTTCCTGGATGGACACACGCGTGTTCAGCTGCTGATGAATCAGGTGTGCTTGATGAGGGACACTGTGGGGAACCGCTGCTGCTGCTGATGATGACGATGATGATGATGATGGTAGTAGTGAGAGAATGAGTGTTTCAGTGATGAGATGAGGGTCGAGTCCTGCTGTGTTTGTTAATGCAGGGCCTCCAGGGGCCGCTGGAGCACATCATCCAGAGCTCATAAACATGCACAGGCTGCCCTTTACACACACACACACACGCTGACCTGAGCACACACACTCTTAAAGGGCAGGCCGTTAATGCAGTCTGAATATCACACACACACACACACATTCATGTGTGTCCAGAAACACAAGGCTGCCAGACAGAAAGAGAGACAGACAGACAGTCAGAAAGACAGACAGTCAGACAGACAGACAGACAGACGGACAGACAGTCAGACAGAAAGAGAGACAGTCAGAAAGAGAGACAGACAGACAGACAGTCAGACAGACGGACAGACATTTAAATAAATAATGCACAATTTAAACAAAACAGTTCAGAAAAATCTTGTAATACAAAGCAATTTTGCAGTAATTTATATAAGGATGCTGATGTCTCTTGTGTAACACACACAGAAAAATTCATTAAATATATAACTGTGTTCATGTGTTCATTTAGATCAGTGTTTCCTGGATGGACACACACGTTCAGCTGCTGATGAATCAGGTGTGCTTGATGAGGGACACTGTGGGGAACCGCTGCTGCTGCTGATGATGACGATGATGATGATGATGGTAGTAGTGAGAGAATGAGTGTTTCAGTGATGAGATGAGGGTCGAGTCCTGCTGTGTTTGTTAATGCAGGGCCTCCAGGGGCCGCTGGAGCACATCATCCAGAGCTCATAAACATGCACAGGCTGCCCTTTACACACACACACACACGCTGACCTGAGCACACACACTCTTAAAGGGCAGGCCGTTAATGCAGTCTGAATATCACACACACACACACACATTCATGTGTGTCCAGAAACACAAGGCTGCTGCAGATGCAGACCGCTAGTGTTTATAATTTAAAACAGCTGATTTACACACGCTGCTATTGCGCGCACACACACACACACACACGCACACGCACACGCACACTCACTCACTCACTCACTCACTCACACACACGCACACGCACACACACACTCACTCACTCACACACACACACACACACACACACACACACACACACACACACACTCACACACACACACACACACACACACAAGCACCGCCCACCTGATGATGTCATCCTGGCTGTTGTTTGGGATGGTAATGAGTGTTTTTATGCTGCAGTATGTATGTGTTTTCTGTCATAATAATGAATATATGAAGCTGGTGACAATTTTACTGTAAATAATTCCCACCTATTTCGACCTAAACTCTAAGTTCAGTTGCTGTCTTAAATATAGTTGTATGAGTCACATTAAACCAACGTAAAAAATCTAGTTAAAATTCATATTACTTAAAAAAGTTAAAATTGCTCAACTTATTTTGATGAGTTAAAGTAATATAATAAAACATAAACATAAGTTGCCATGAGTTACTGATCATATAATTGTTTTACAGTGATTTGTTAACAATTAAAATAACAATGATCATCTGTTAACCGTAATGTTAAATTCAGCCTTAACTAATACATTATTAAGTGTCTGTTAACATTAGTTAATGCACTGTAAACTAACATGAACAAACAATGAACAAATGCATTTTATTAACAGGGTTTCTGCTTAAAAAGGACTTAAAGAGACTTAATTGACATTTTCACAAATGAAGGCCTTAAATGGGAGCAGAAAGTCTTCAGTTCATAAAGTCATGGTGTTAAATGTTACATGCACTGCAACAAATGAATATCCTCCTCAGTATTTTTGTCTTGTTTTTCAGCACAAATATCTAAACACCCTTAAATCAAGACACATTTACTGGAGATACAAACTGAAAACATGAAGTCTTGATTTCTGAGAAACTGAGCAAAATGAAGTGTTTATGATTAAAACAAGAACAATTGTAGATATTAAAGTGCCTTTATATATATATATAACATTCATAAAAGCTGCAGAAACCCTGATTAACTAACAGTCATAAATTCACATATACAGTAGCACATGCTTGTTTAATTTCTCATGCAGAGTTGCAGATGAAGTATAAGACAAATGGAGCTGATCTGCAGTGACCTGAAGGTAATTACTCTGCTAAATGAAATACGATTTCATCTGGCTTCCTCAGCTTCCCACTTCTGATTTCCTGCTGTTTATATGTATCTGTGATCTGCTGCCATGAGGAGGAGAGGCAGAGAGCATCATGGGAGCTGCTGTGTTTGTGTGGCCGTGCGTTTCCTGTGGGCTTTATTAGATTTTAAGTGTTTTCTCCACACAGTGCCAGCATGTGTGTGTGTGTGTGTGTGTGAGAGAGAGAGTGTGTGTGTGTGTGAGTGAGAGAGAGAGAGTGTGTGTGTGTGTGTGTGTGTGAGAGAGTGTGAGAG
>NW_015505810.1:277351-284807 GCF_001515645.1 Sinocyclocheilus grahami
GAGCATGTGTGTGTGTGTGTGTGTGTGAGAGAGAGAGTGTGTGTGTGTGTGTGAGAGAGAGAGTGTGTGTGTGTGTGAGAGAGAGAGAGAGTGTGTGTGTGTGTGTGTGTGTGTGTGTGTGAGAGAGCGTGTGTGTGTGTGTGTGTTCAGTCATACTAATAAGTGCGTTGCAGCGCTGCAGTGTGAGGGGGAGGAGACGAGAGGTTCATCACTGCTGTCACACAGCGGCTGTGTTCACAATCACACACTAGCACACTCCTCTCACTAGTGCTCTTGCTCTTCTGTGTGATGCGCTCACCGGTGCTGTTAGTATCGCTGATATACTGTTTCCACTTACAATTTTACTAATTTTGTTGTGTTTTTGTCATTTTTATGACCCTTTACATTTTTTTAATATGCCTGTATAGGTTTTTATTATTTTTTATTTATTAGTTTTAATTGATTTAATTGTAGCTATTTCAGTTCTTCTAGTTAAACTAAATGAAAATAAGAAATGTTGCCTTGGCAACTAGCTGAAATAAATTAAGTTCAGGTTTTTAAATATTTTATTTCAGTTAATGTTTATATTTTAAGCTAGCATCGTTGATATACTATTACATTTTTTCACAATATTTAGAATTTCTGTTTTAACATTAATTTGCTAAAGTTTTAGTATTTTTGTGTTTTTTCTTTTATTTATATTAGCTTTTTTTAATTTCAGTATTGTTTCTATTAAATCGTATTAGTTAGATTTATCTATTTTAGTTCTTAAACTAAATGAAAAGGAGTAATGTTGACTTGGCAACTAGCTGAAATTAAGTGTTATTTTGTTTCAGTGTTCTAGTTTTTCTCAATTAAAATAAATGTAACATTTTGTAACATTTAAAATAGTGGAAAGGATGTTCTTCATGGACCCATCAAAAGAGCCTTCACTTCTAATCTGGGTTGGTTTAAATCACTAACCCTAACTAGTCTGATCAGTGGACGTCAGACTTCAGCTCAACACTGAACGCTCTCGATGAGCTTCGAAAGAAATCAGGTGCGCGTCTCAACAGTCTGGCATCTTTGCGTACTGAAAGGAGCAGGATTGTGTTGTCTTACTCTCTTCTGTTGCTCATTTTCTCCAGATTACTCTGGGATCAACACTGTGTTCTGTATCTCGTCTCTGCTGTCCCCTCAGAGCGTGCGCAGGTCTGATCCCGGTCTGGAGCTCCTGATGTTGTGATCTGAATAGAGAACATCAGCTCATGTAGGAGCAGCTCCACAGAGAAGATCAGCGTGTATATTCCATTCTCGGATCTTCTGCTCTGTAGAAGTGACTCGAGTCCTTCAGTGTGTGTCTGTGGGCTTTTCCAGCTGTTTTCTGGTCCATCAGGCAAAATCGGTGCATCTGATCACTTAGTAATTCCTGTAGTTCAAACTGTAGGAGAGAGGGTGTGTGTGTGTGTGTGTGTGTGTGTGAGTGTGTGTGTGTGTGTATGTGTGTGTGTGTGAGAGAGAGAGAGCAAAGGCGGTGGGTTCGATTCCCAGGGAATGCATGCATTAGAAAACGTTTAACATCGAATGCAATGTCAAAGTCGCTTTGAGTGAAATCATCTGTCGTATGCATGAATGTGAATGCATTAAAGCAGCAGCACACTCTCTTACTCAACTTTAATACTCAGTACTTTCTACGCTCAAAAATGTATTTAAATGATAAAATACAGAAATATCAGTATACATTCTACTTTCATTTGGATCACATTTTCATCTTTAATTTAATAAACTTAATGTAACAAATGTTCATCAGTCATACATAAATGAAATGAGAATGATATTTATGAAACAATACTAACAATGAATGTGCTTTATATACACAAATAACCATTTTTATACATTTATCATCCAATATATCTATTAAAACAGTCTAATACATCATTTAAACCAAGGCAACATTTTTTTTAGTTTAACTTGATGCTGTAAAATAGCTCAAACTGAAATAATAATTATTTAACTACATTTCAAAAATTTTAACTAAAATTAAAATAACAATGGAAATGTATGAAAATAAAACTAATTCAGAATCTTAATAAAAACACTGGTTCATACTCATTACATTTTTCACATTTCACAGATTTAGGCTCGTTTGATGGAATTCAAATATGCATTTTGAAAATATAATAAAATAAAGTGAATTTTTTATTTTTTATTGCTTAGTATTTCTGTCTTGTTTTCCAGTACAGATATCTAAACATCCTAATATCAAGATGCATTTACTAAAACAATCTTGTTTTTCCTTTGAATTAAGATTATTTAATTGCACTGAAAAACATACTCCGAGGATCATTTTTGCAGTGATTTGTTAGAGTTGAGTGTTTGAGTTACTAGTACTAGTGATGATGGACTGCAGAGCGAGTGTAAATCTCATTTACAGCAGTGCATCGCCGTAACTCACACGTTCACATAATCACATACATATTAATGAGCGTAAATTCACATGCAGTAGTGATGAAGATGATTGTGATGAGAGCAGCACTTGATGCTGTAAAATAGCTCAAACTGAAATAATAATTATTTAACTACATTTCAAAAATTTTAACTAAAATTAAAATAACAATGGAAATGTATGAAAATAAAACTAATTCAGAATCTTAATAAGAACACTGGTTCATACTCATTACATTTTTCACATTTCACAGATTTAGGCTCGTTTGATGGAATTCAAATATGCATTTTGAAAATATAATAAAATAAAGTGAATTTTTAATTTTTTATTGCTTAGTATTTCTGTCTTGTTTTCCAGTACAGATATCTAAACATCCTAATATCAAGATGCATTTACTAAAACAATCTTGTTTTTCCTTTGAATTAAGATTACTTAATTGCACTGAAAAACATACTCCGAGGATCATTTTTAGAGTTGAGTGTTTGAGTTACTAGTACTAGTGATGATGGACTGCAGAGCGAGTGTAAATCTCATTTACAGCAGTGCATCGCCGTAACTCACACGTTCACATAATCACATACATATTAATGAGCGTAAATTCACATGCAGTAGTGATGAAGATGATTGTGATGAGAGCAGCGTCCCATCTGCGTGTTTGTTTTGTAAGACTTTCAGGCTTCTAGGTCATCAGAAGAACAACTCAACTGAGACACCTGAAGCGTCCCTGATCGTCAGAGACCTTCAGCAGCAGCAGCACAAAGCTACAAATCATTCAGCAGCCTCCAGCAGACGCGTTTAATATGAGAGAGCGTCCTGATCCATTATGTAGAGGACGCATCGCCTCAGTAATTCACAGATGTGGAACGAGGACACGTTTGAATGAGAACGGACCCGAGTTCTGGCAGCCGATGGGACTGGATCTGCTCTCTCTCTCTCTCTCACACACACACACACACACACACACACACACACACACACACTCTCTCTCTCTCTCTCTCTCACTCGTGTGATTTGAGTTTGTCTTCAGTGTGAGAACCAGTGCCGGCTGTGTATCGCTCTAACTGGACCACTGGTTTATTCATGCTTTCATCCCTTCGGATTCTCCACCAGAACTTTACACACGCAGAATAACATCGCTGCAGACCAGAATGTGCGTTTAATCAAAAGCATTTATTTGATCAAAAATACAGTAAAAATGTGAAATATTATTCTAATTTAAAATATCCCGTTTAAAACACATATGAGGATCATATAAACACTAAATAATGTTTAAATCGTGTATAAAGGCTCTTCTGCTCACCAAAACTGCATTTATTTGATCAAAAATACTGTAAAAACGCACCGTCTCGATCAGGCTCCTGAAGTCCCTCTTCAGCGTCTCCGTCTGCCGCAGCTTGGTGTCGTTAGCCCCCGCGTGAAGCACGACCGCTCCGGGGCTCTCGTCGCCCTTCAGTGTCACATGATCCAGTGTCACATGATCTTCAGAAATCAGTATAATATGCTGATCTGCTGCTCGAGAAACATTTCTGATTATTGTCAGTGTTGAAAACAGTCGTGCTGCACAATATTTTTGCGGAAACCGTGATGCATTTTATTTCTCAGGATTCACAGATGAACAGCAAGTTCAAAAGAACAGCGTTTATTTGAAACAGAATCATTGTTAATGTCTTTACTGTCGCTTTTGATCCGTGCAATGCATCCCTGATGAAGAACAGTGTTAATCTCTTCATAAACCCTGTGTTTGAGATGTGCTGCTGTAGAAGGCAGCTCTCTCTGGATCAGTAATGTTCAGATGCTCGTGGTGTGTCAGTCTCTCTCATCCTCATCACACGTGAGTCATCTGCGTGACATTCGTTCTAGTTTCACCTGCAGCAGCTGCAGATGTCGTACAAGATCAAGTGATCGTTTCCACTCATAATGACATGAAGTGCTCTGAGTTTCAGCAGACTGTACGATCAGCCAACCTCGATTCAGAGTTCAGCTCAACTCATTACTTTCTCTCTTTATATTCTGTGCATCATCTGAAAGATTCAGCAGAATAGACCCATTTTTTGAAGCTTTATGTAACTCTTTGAACTTAATGCTTTATTTTTGGTTTGTTTGTGACAGTAAACAGGTCAGAAGAGCGTCTGCAGTCGAGATGAATTTCGGAGCATCCCGGACAGATCTGATGGAGACTGACAGCGGTAGGAAACGCTCGCTGAATCATGATGTTCATGTCACATTTACAGACGTCTGCTGTAAGCGTTTTTGACGACATCAATCTAAAAGCCCGTTCTTTTGATCAGGAACCTGTTTAGTGGTTTATTTGACGTCATGGATGGAGTTAGACAGGTTTATCAGGAACTGACGTCGGTGATCAGGTTTCTCCATTACTGTGCTTTCATCTCAGGTTTATCTGCTCAGAATGACACAAAAGAGTTCTGCTGCTCTGAATTCACTCTTCCACAAAGTAAGGCCTAAAAAGGTCTGAAATCAGAGCAGGAAGTCTTAAATTCATAACGTCTTGGCATTCATTTGTGCATGCACTGCAAACTCTTCTCTATCTCTGTCTGTCAGCGGGGCATTTGATAGATTTGTCAGAAAACAAGACTTCATTTTGCATCTCCAGTAAATGTATCTTGATTTAAGGATGTTTAGATATTGGTACTGAAAACAAATCAAAATACTGAGGAAGAGATTCACTTTTTTTGCAGTCTGAGCAGAAAACGCAGTAGCAGTTTTATTTTCAGATTTTGAAGTGTTGCTAATACAAGACATTTACATTTAGAGACCATATTGACAAATGTGTTCCATTCAATTTACTCCTTAGATGTTAAACAGGCCTCTCTCATCAGGCCTGCGGAAACACAGAACAGAACGGACTGTGTTTGGTGCTTTCTGGTCCTGAATGGGCTGTAATGCAGGACAGACGTCATGCTGATTGAAGTGTGTTTTTCTCTCGCAGGTCTGAAACCGCAGCGCTGCACAGGGGAACCCAAGCTAACTGGAAACTACATTACAGTCACCCCAGTTTTCAACAAGGTCTCAGAGAGGCTCTGGATCTGCGTCTCGTAACAGTGCGGCGTAAACAAGCGCTGGAGACCCACGGCGCTGTGTATCGATCAGGTGCTTACCTCCACATGTTGATCAATAGCGCTGTCCGCCGTGTGTGTGAGAGAGAGAGGTGTGTGTGTGTGTGTGTGAGTGAGTGAGTGAGTGAGAGTGTCAGAGAGAGAGGCGTGTGTGTGTGTGTGTGTGTGTGTGTGAGAGTGTCAGAGAGAGGTGTGTGTGTGTGTGTGTGTGTGTGAGTGTCAGAGAGAGAGGTGTGTGTGTGTGTGTGTGTGTGTGTATGTATATGTGTGTGTGTGAGTGTGTGTGTGTATGTGTGTGTGTGTGTATGTGTATGTATGTGTGTGTGTGAGAGTGTGTGTGTGTGTGTGTGTGTGAGTGTGTGTGTATGTGTGTGTATGTGTGTGTGTGTGTATGTGTATGTATGTGTGTGTGTGTGAGTGTTTGTCAATGTCACACACTGAGATCGGGGTTTCTGCAGCTCTGTCAAAGGTCTTTACAAATGTTTTTGTTTTTACAAAGCAAGGCCTTAAAAGGTCTTCATCTGAAGGTCTAAATTAATAAAGTCATGACACTGGATGTGAAAATGAATCTCTTCCTCAGTATTTTTGTTGTTTTTCAGTACAAATATCTAAACATCCTTAAATCAAGACACATTTTCTGGAGATACAAAATGAACATATAAAGTCTTGTTTTATGATTAAAACAAGAACAGTTAACTGTCAATGGTTATGAAAAGTTGTTTCCCCCTGGAATGTCGTTTTGCTTCTCCAGTAAATGTATTTTGACTGAATAATCTTTAGACATTTGCACATGAAAACAAGACAAAAATACTAAGGAAGAACAGCATAAGGTGCAGTAAAAATGATTTCTGTACATTTGTTTTTTGTCAAATAAACTATAAAGTAGTGGATATCTGTTAGAAGTTGTATTTTCACATTTGCACACACAAAGTGTTGCTAATACAAGACATTTACATTTAGAGACTATACTGGTGTATTGTGTTCCCTTCTTCAGATAACTCCTTACATTTTCTTAAACCATGAGAATTCTAATAATAATAGTTTGTACAAGAACTAATAGTATAAGTGCAAAAATGATATTCAAATATTATTAGATTAGGCTGTCTAGTTGCTAATGTAAATGTAATTTCTGAGTGAAAATGGTTTCAAGGTAAGTCCTACACCAGATGTTTAAAGTGCAGCTGGAAACATCAAGACATCGTGCACACTGAAGGAGAAGCCAGACAGGAAGCAACACCTTAGCAACCGCATAGCAACCACCCACAGTATTGTAACATTGTGTCTGATGTGTATAAACAACATTCTGCTGTCAGAATTCAGGTTTGATGTCAAAGTTTCTTCATTATTGCACTTTTTATTTTCAGTGATGAGAGTAAAACGTAACGTGTTTGTTCTTCATTATCAGTCTTCACACATAATGGAGCTTTCTCAGGAATGAGAATCATGGGAAGGACAGGGAGACATCGCTGTACGGTGGCTCCAGTGCCATTGATTCGGCTCATTTTCAGCTCGGTGCGAATAAATCACATCCAGCGCGAGGCGTGTGGTGATGGAGAGCCGGCTAATGGCTAGTTCTCCAGCGGCGAGAGCCGTCTGACCCCTCGGGTCAAAGCAATAATGAAAGTGTCCCGGCCTTTATCACAGCTCGCTGGCCTCCTCATCCGTCTGCCTCTCTCATACAGCGCACAGTCGGTCTGTAGAGGAATGACTAAAGCGTCTTTAATCGCTCATACACGGCCCCTCGGCTCCTTAAAGCTGAGACTGACGCCCATTCCTCCACCGAAGCCCCCGCAGAATAAATATATAAGACCAGCACTGTTTTATACTGTAATTCTTCATTTATTGAAATTGAAGCCATACTCTATGGCCCGGGTTCACAGACAGGGCTTAGACTAAGCCAGGACTAGGCAATAGTTCAATTACACTCTTAAAAATAAAGGTGCTTCACGATACCATAGAAGAACCTTTTTGTCTAAAT
>NW_015505810.1:285074-293480 GCF_001515645.1 Sinocyclocheilus grahami
TGTGTGTGTGTGTGTGTGTGTGTGTGTGTGTGTGTTTAGTTTAATCAGGGCACAGGAAGTGTAGTGATTAGCAGAGCTGGTTCTCATTAGAGGATCATGAGCCAGACTCAATCCAAACACTCGCGGCTCCAGACGCCTCACAGCATGCTGCTATTTCACATGTTTCTAATTTAATACAGTTGTTTTCATTTTAATTTACACTGAACTGTTGAAAAAAAATTAAACTCTCTAGTATTTGTCATATTGTAGCATTAGGTTGGTACAAATTGTCACATGTAAGAGTCATATTTCAGATTTTTATTATGTCCATTATAATTAGACATTTATTGTTGTATATATTTCTTTTGTTTGTATTGTCTTTCATTTTGTAGAGTTATTGGATGCACATGATAAGCAATCAAGATAACTAAGACAAGCATTTGACTGTTATTGTAATCATAAAATAAGGGAAACTAATGTTGTAGAGGAAGTATATTATATTATATTATAATGCACTCATGAGTATTCAATGAGAGGATAAGAAATAAGATATGCATCCAGACTTCAAGACAATCTTCATATTTATGTACTGTATATAGTGCTTTATATAATACATAACGCATCAAAGCATTAATAGAGGAAAAGCAGCGTCAGCGTCACAAACAGCTCTACAGATGATAATACAGTGTCAGTCTGTTATTCAATGACTGCATTTTCCCGTGTTTAGCTGAAATCACACTGAATAATGCGTTTTAGGTTGTTGAAGGTGGTTTACTAGAGTAAACTGACTCTTTACACTGACCTACAGCCGCCACATTCAACATTATATTCATTATAGTCATTCATACCGACTTGAGAAGGTTTCTGTATCAGCGTCACTGAAGATGCTTCTCCTGTCTGTGTTATCTACATGATAAACGCTACACAGTAGAGAAATAAACGTGTAGAATTCAGTCTAAAAGGGTCTACAGTAATTCAACAGCTGGATCTGATTTACTCCAGATGTTTAGTCACTATCATATGGAAAAATCTGTTTACTCGCGACCTGTAAATAGTGCAGAAAATTGTTACCCAACTTCCGTTGTTTATTTCCAGGTTCAGGTGAACTTACTTTCATTAGTGTTTCAGTCATTAGTTTTCATATCAGAGTGAAGATTTGCTATGATTGTTTCTACGCACCAGTCTAACCATGTTTCTCTTTTCATGTTTGTTCTTCTTTTGTTGCATACTGTCTAGTAGGTACTACATTTGGTTTGAAACTTATTTTTAATGCATGAATTATGCCTTGTTGTGATGCAGCTTCTCATGATCTCATGAATAGTTGTAACCATTATAATACTTATCTATTCATTGAAGATGGCTAAGGACTCAGCTTTCAGTGTTACCAAAGTATGTTCTATATGGTATGTGTATGGGTAGAATTAATGAAACTCAGACATACTACATCGGCAAAATTGTTGCTGTCCATCAAATGCGCACTTCAGAATTTCTGCAGAAATAATAGGTCATCTGGGTATTTTTCTCATGCTGTTTTTCACCCACAGTCTAGTCTTCCAGAGCTTTGCCTGTCAAATAACCTTCACTTTAAAGCCTAAATGCTAATGAATAAATGACAGAAAGCGACGTGTGAATCTGAAAGTTGCTGCGTAAAATAATTATTTCATCACGGCCCAGCGTGATGAGCCCAAGAGGACAAAGACATTGTGCCGAGTTTTGCTGATTTTCATTTTGCTGTTCAAATAGAATCTGCACAGAAGGGCGTCTGGTTAGCTTTTAATAAAACATGTATTATGCTTATTTTCCTGAAACAGTGGCGACCGCCGGTTGCTCTCTCCTTCGCTTCAAAGCTCCACGGATGCTTTTATCTTGAGAGAACGGGCAAATGATGGTTGCAACATGCAGCATGACATAAAAAAGAAGCCAGATTACATATAATAATGTTTAACGCGAATTTCCAATGAGCCATTTCTTCCTTTTGAAATAGCAGAATAGTCTTTTTTTCTCTCTCCAGGCCTTGAGGTATTACCGCGGTATCCTTTCATACCAGTTCTCCGGATGACGGAGATGAAATGGGCTGCTGGGAAAGGGAGTTACCGCCACACGTCATTTCATCTGAATGGCAGAGAAGCGTCTGAAAACACAATTATCCTCCCTCGCCCGGCTTCTGCTCTCGACCTTTCTGCTGCCTCCGCTCCGGCGGCTAATGAGCGTGTGCATGCGGGCCGCTCGACTTGCTGGAACGAGGCAGTGTGTTTCTGAGTGAGGTTTTGTCTCGTTTCACAGCTGCTTGTTTTCAGCACTCAAGGAGCCATTTAGCGTGACACACGCAGGTGCACAAACACACACTGTGCTCTTCATCATTATCGAAATAGTGCAGCGATGCACTGACTGTCGTATGAACCAGAGGCCTGATGCACCTCGACCCGTCTGCTGTGTTCAAAACTGGCTTACGACCTTGCCTAACCCTAACCCTAACCCTAACCCTAAATTCAGTTTGCCAGTAATCGGCCCTATAAAAACAGTAAAGATTTGTGTAAAAACAGAAGACCTCTACTTAAATAATTCCCTTCTATTTTTAGTGTTATTTGTGTTAGGGGTTCATTTGACCCATATATTTTTGATCGAAATTAGCTGCACAGATGCCAAAATGTGAAATAGAACCATCTCTTTCTTGCCTTTCTATAATCTGAAGAACCTTCTTTCACCACAAAGAACTTTTGTGAAACAGAAAGGTTCTTCAGAGTCTTTATGGAACTATTTAGACAAAAAGGTTCTTCTATGGCACCTTTGTTTGTAAGAGTGTAGCATTATTTGTACTTCTCTCTGAGTTTTTCTCAAACCCCCGTGAGGGTAAAATGGGTTTCTCACACTTCTTCTCAACGCTGAAACAGTCTAGTAATTAAGATCCAAAAAACTAACAACCAAAAACAACCTTTGACAGATTTTTTCACCAGTGAAACTCAAAGAGATGAAGAAACTGGGAATGTTCCTTGGATGATTCAGAAGACGAGTCAATTTCGAGTAAACTCTGAGTTAAGTCGTCGTGTATTTCATATGTTAGTCTTTGACAAGCTATAATAACGTTTTTCTGTCTTGACTCTAGTGTTTTTAAAAGTGTTGATTTTTGGCAGATTGCACGGAAATCATCCGGAGTCCGTTTGACCCATGAATCTTAAGAAAATTAGAGCAGCTTTTCCAAAACACATCTGTGTGTCGAAAGTTTGCGTGCACAATCACGACCCCAAATTAGAAATATTCACCAAATCTCAAGAAGAACTGAATGGCTTAACCCGTGTTTTGAGCAGTTTGGAAATCGAGTTTAACGCGACAGGAGAGCTAAACGAACCTGAGCTCATGGAAATCAGCCTCTTGGCCAGAAGCCCTGTTTATTTGGATGTGACTGCTGTTGTACAGCGCTGACGTTTGTTTGTAGGTTTGTTTGTAGGTTGTTTTGTAGCTCATTTAAGAGATAAAATCAAGGGCACTAAAAACGGGACCCGCAAACCTTATCTGAACTCGTTTTCAAGGAAAGGAAATATAAGTGCATGCATTGACTCGGCGAGGAAGATTATTTATACAGTATGAGCAGATCAGCTGGAAATTCAGAATATGAATCAACAGATGAAATCTCATGTCTGTGTTTTGAGTCGTCAAATACGACCAGATTTCATTTGGTTCTTGGGTCATTTGATTAGAGGTCTAACAGTTCGACCAGAACTCATCATTTACGCTTCATGTTGAACCGTGTCAGTCGCTGCATGGCGAATCTTCTCTGTGTTTCAGGGGAAATCATCATCAGCGTGAGTAAATGATGGCACAGTGTTCATGTTTTGGGGATGCTTGTGTGAGATTGATGGCGAGGCCTGAACATATCTGCAATCTAAGCACAAGCACATGAGCGCTGCTATCTCATCTGAGCAATGGGGCTTGTTAGATTCCAGCGTGTAGTGTGTGAAGGACCATTTACTTTACCAACACACTTCTTTTGCCGCCTAATAAATATGGCTCGGTGACGCTTGACTGAAGGTTTGCTGTCGAAGTATTCCCTATCTTTATATTCCTGCCCATGTGAAATCTGAACTAATAATCATACAGCAAACCGTGTGTTGTGTGAGATTCAGTCGCAGTCGGAACACAGCTAATGAAAACATGTGCTAAGAACGTTTTGTGAACATTCCCATCAAGTTATAAAAACATTATTTGTGACCCTGGAGCACAAAACCAATCATAAGGGTAATTTTTTTTGAAAATGAGATTAATACATCATCTGAAATCTGAATAAATAAGCTTTCCATTGATGTATGGTTTGTTAGGATTGGACAATATTTGAAAATCTGGAATCTGAGGGTGCAAAAAAATCTAAATATTGAGAAAATCATCTTTAAAGTTGTTCAAATGAAGTTCTTAGCAATGCATATTACTAATCAAACATTAAGTTTTGATATATTTACGGTAGGAAGTTTACAAAATATCTTCACAGAAGATGTTAGATGCATGTCCAGCTAAAACCTTTCAGAAATAAAACATTCCCATGTCTTGACTGACAGCCCTACAGTCCTCATGTTAAAAAATATCAATAAACATAAAGCCTGTTGAAATGGAAACTCTGGCATTGATTCACGAGTCGGGATGAAACATATCTCTTATTTTTTACGTTTTCACTTTGAAATGATTTAGAGACGATCGCTAGAATATAATTTAGAGAAATGCAGCTTTTCATGTGATTTGCTTTGTTAAAAATTGTGACAATCGCATGATCTCTATAATAATAATAATAATAATAATAATAATAATAATGCCTTTTATGTGCCTTTGACGGCACTCAAGGACACCTTACAACAAAAGTCAATAAAATACAATCAATACAAAACAAAGACAATCTAATCAAACAATCAAATCACCAAGAAGAGCTATTCTAAACAAATAAGCTAACAGAAATTGAGGAATTTAATTTGATCATTTGAAATATAATTGATGTCCATGAACCTTTCCATTGGACAAAAGGCTTTTTATACCAGATAAAAGGTTCTTCCTTTCCTTTCCTTTATGCACACTAAGAAAGAAATGGCTCTTTTAAACCCTCATGTTGTGTTCGGGTCATTCTGACCGTCTTTTTTTATGAAAATCTAATTTACGTTTAAATGTTCTTACATTGGATTAAAACGTACTGATTTTGCTCACACGGTAAAACAACCCCAACATTTTTTTTTCATAATTATTGTACATAATAATAATAATAATAATAATAATGCCTTTTATGTGCCTTTGACGGCACTCAAGGACACCTTACAACAAAAGTCAATAAAATACAATCAATACAAAACAAAGACAATCTAATCAAACAATCAAATCACCAAGAAGAGCTATTCTAAACAAATAAGCTAACAGAAATTGAGGAATTTAATTTGATCATTTGAAATATAATTGATGTCCATGAACCTTTCCATTGGACAAAAGGCTTTTTATACCAGATAAAAGGTTCTTCCTTTCCTTTCCTTTATGCACACTAAGAAAGAAATGGCTCTTTTAAACCCTCATGTTGTGTTCGGGTCATTCTGACCGTCTTTTTTTATGAAAATCAAATTTACGTTTAAATGTTCTTACATTGGATTAAAACGTACTGATTTTGCTCACACGGTAAAACAACCCCAACATTTTTTTTTCATAATTATTGTACTTTTTGGGTATCCCCCCCCCACCCGTTACTATTGTTCCCAGGCAAAGACGAGCAATCTTAAAAAGTGCTTGTAAATCCCATGATGCCGTTCAGTCTGAATTATTAGCCCGAGTCCGAGGGCCCATCAGCGTCCATCCGTCACTGTTATGAGTGACCATGTTAAAATGCACCGTGGGTATTCCTGACAGCCGTCAGCACTAAACGCCTGTTAGAGAGACCAGAGATTAAAAAAGCCATTAGCAGCTGATGAAGACGCTCTTTAATTATAATCACCTCTGTGAGGAAGTGTATGCCGCTTACAGAAGAGAGCGCTGAGGTGAACGCGTTTCCTCCATTAGAGACAACAGCACCTCATTAGAGTTACCATTAGAGTTAACTCCAACACTTCATCCACACGTGCTGTCATTATATATCACATAATAATACTGTACACCACCGTTCAGATGTTTGGGATAATTACTGTTTTGAATGTTTTGGAAAGAAGTCTCTTCTGCCGACCAAGGCTGCATATATTTCACCACAAATACTGTAAAACAGTATTATTAGAATGTAAAACAGCTGTTTTTCCACAAAAATATTGTGCAGCACGACTGTTTTCAACATTGATAATAATCAGAAATGTTTCTCGAGCAGCAGATCAGCATATTATACTGATTTCTGAAGATCATGTGACACTGAAGACTGGAGTAATGATGCTGAAAATACAGCTGCGCATCACAGAAATACATTACAGTTTAACAGATATTCACACAGAAAACAGCTGTTTTACATTCTATTAATATTTCACTGTTTTTACTGTATTTTGATTAAATAAATGCAGCCTTGGTGAGCAGAAGAGCCTTTACATCCAATCTGAACATTATTTAGTGTTAATCATGTGTCTGTCACTGACTGAATGGCGTTTCTGCTCCTCGTGTGTTTTCTCTAGATCTGTTTGGCCTGTTGTCATAGTTATGTGGGGCCTGAAGCATTGTGGGATTGTGGAGGAGCCCCTCGGCCCTTCAAAGCACCAGCTGTCCGAGTGGAGAGCAGGCGTAGTAAATTGTGGCTATTCTTAGGAGAAACAGCAGCGAGTGAGGTAATTATTCGTGGCCACGAGACACAGGTGTTCACAAAATCGGCCCCCCAGAGATAATGCAGTTCACCCGCCTCCTCCTGCTGCTCGGGATCCAGAGTTAATAGGCGCTGCGGGATTAGCCCTGTGTGCGTCTTTCTTCTCATTCGAATGAAATCTGCACTCGGAAATGCTAATTAGGTTAAGAAATAACTAATCTAGTTGAGAGAGTTCCTGTGAGAAATTAATCAGATTAGTCGAGAGTGGAACACAGCCTTATTAGGGCATAATAAGAGTAATTAAATCCATTGACAGAAGAACCTCATGATGATGATGTGGAGCCGTTCAGACTCGAACACCATCCTCACACGCGTGTGCTCAGAAACAAACTCAGCTCTACAGAAGACTATAGAGTCATTGTTCAGTTCAATAACTGATCTGAATTATGAACAGACTTGATTCAGCTGTAAAGCAGAAGAAGACAATAGAGTCATTATTTAGCTCAATTCAGATGGAGTTTTGTTCTCCTCTGATCGTGTCAGTGCAGTTAAATCACTAATATTACTGCATATTAAGTGTCTTTTAGACCCAAACAAAGCAAAGAAACAAACAGATTGACATATTTTCATCGTCTGTCTCTGTGATTCATTTCAGAGGCTCGACTGATTCACATACAGTAGATGAAACACATCTGGAGAACTCGATGTCATGAAAACATTTTCATATATCAATTTTTCATATGGTGGTGATCGTCGTAGGAGAAACAGCAGCGAGTGAGGTAATTATTCGTGGCCACGAGACACAGGTGTTCACAAAATCGGCCCCCCAGAGATAATGCAGTTCACCCGCCTCCTCCTGCTGCTCGGGATCCAGAGTTAATAGGCGCTGCGGGATTAGCCCTGTGTGCGTCTTTCTTCTCATTCGAATGAAATCTGCACTCGGAAATGCTAATTAGGTTAAGAAATAACTAATCTAGTTGAGAGAGTTCCTGTGAGAAATTAATCAGATTAGTCGAGAGTGGAACACAGCCTTATTAGGGCATAATAAGAGTAATTAAATCCATTGACAGAAGAACCTCATGATGATGATGTGGAGCCGTTCAGACTCGAACACCATCCTCACACGCGTGTGATCAGAAACAAACTCAGCTCTACAGAAGACTATAGAGTCATTGTTCAGTTCAATAACTGATCTGAATTATGAACAGACTCGATTCAGCTGTAAAGCAGAAGAAGACAATAGAGTCATTATTTAGCTCAATTCAGATGGAGTTTTGTTCTCCTCTGATCGTGTCAGTGCAGTTAAATCACTAATATTACTGCATATTAAGTGTCTTTTAGACCCAAACAAAGCAAAGAAACAAACAGATTGACATATTTTCATCGTCTGTCTCTGTGATTCATTTCAGAGGCTCGACTGATTCACATACAGTAGATGAAACACATCTGGAGAACTCGATGTCATGAAAACATTTTCATATATCAATTTTTCATATGGTGGTGATCGTCGTGTGGGTTTGTCTATGGATTCTGAGCGTCTGCCCTGATCTCTGTATAGGACTGTGACCTGATGAATCCAGCAGAGATCTCGGATCACTGATCACAGCTTCACCTGCTGATAGATCGCAACTAGACCAGCACACACACTCTCACACACACACACTCTCACACACACACACACACACACACACACACAC
>NW_015505810.1:296820-303826 GCF_001515645.1 Sinocyclocheilus grahami
ACACTCACACACTCACACACACACACACTCACACTCTCTCTCACTCACACACACACACACACACACACACACACACTCACACACACACACACACACACACACACACACACACACACACACTCACACACACACACACACACACACACACACACACACACACACACACACACACACACACACACTCACTCACTCACTTTGTGTATTGTAAATTTGGACCTTGTAACATTTACTCTTGCTAATGATTTGTAAAGTAATTTTACAAAAGAAAACTGTGTAATTCTGCCTGTTATTAGTGATAGAGTGTGATTGATGGGTGACAGGCTTTTTGAGTTGATTTAAGACTGTATGAAGTGTTTTAGTGCATTCTGAATGTAAAATAATAAAATAAAAGTTGGTTAGAAGAACTGCAAAAAAGACTGAGAAAAGTGTCCTAGCGATCATTTCTCTACTTTGGAGTCAGTGTGCTGCACTTTGTCTAATTAAAATGTTTTTTTGTTTTTTCCCTAACTGATAATCATTTATATAATCAGTGTCCTCAATGCAACTTTCATCTGTCAGTGGTTTGTATCAATGACATCATGCTGCAGGAAGTGACATCAGCGGGCGTGGCGAGCGTCAGTGGATGTGGTTTGTCTGGATGTGCTCATGATGTTTGTTCACCGGCTGATGTTTAATTCAGTTCCTCGTGTTTACAGTCAGACAGAAGAGACTCGTTTACTGCTGAATGGAGAGTTCATTCATGATGTGATAAACAGCTCATTAGGAGCCCGGGCCCCTCCTCGACTTCAGCCGCTCTATTATTATTTCTGTTCGCCGGTGTCACGCTGAGATGGAGAAAGCTGACGTGTGTTTGTGTAAACGCGTCTCCGGTGGCTCTGCTCGCCTGTAATTGGACTAATTGGAAATGTTCTAACTGAACTATAGAGCTGCTCTGTTCTGATTACATTACAGAGAAGATGAAAAACAATGGATGGTTTGGTTGAAGAAATGACTTGAAGTGTAAAAGATTAGAGCAATATTGATAAAAACAAAAAATGGACACAGTTTTTAACACATCACTAATAATAGTTTTCAGTTATGTTCTGAACAATGATGTTGGACATAAATCTCCCCTGGTTTATTAAAACAAACTGTAGGAACAAACCAATTGATTAAAATGAATCAGAATTCCCAACGGTGAAAATGAGGATGTGCTTTCTCCTTTAGAACTGGAAGATAAACATCATGCTGAATCCTTGAAATAAACTGATATTATTCATGTTTATTCTCAGTGTATTAATATCTCGACACATTGAAGGTGGAATGTAAGGTTAGGCTGCCGTGTGTGTGTGTGTTGGTGTGGGTGTGTGTGTGTGTGTGTGTGTGTGTGTGTGTGTGTCCGGGGATCTCTGCAAACACACCGGTATAATTGGGTGCACATGGGAGACACTGAGATCCAGCTAGTCAATACATGAGAGGAACTCCATAAATAGACTAGTGCAGTGAACCAAAGTCAGCAGTAAACATACACACGCTTACTTTACCACAGTATATGACTGACGCGTGGATGCAAAATACCAACTGTTCTTGGCTATGGTAACAAACAGTGCAGAACGGTGTATCTGAGAGTGAATGCTACTGTCTCTATTCACAATTACTGTTCTGTGTTTGATTTGAAATTATACATATTCAGACTCATGTAATTAATAACAGATTCTGACCTTAAATCAGTTGATAGACCAAAATAAACAGAACATTCTCCTAATGATAGATAGCTAGATCTATCCTAACCTCAGTTTACTCCATTACAGCAGAGAAGGACGACACCAGTCGATCTGATTCACTTCTGTCTGTAACAGCAATAAAGCATTTGATGCTGTTGAATGTTGTAGTGAACACCGTGAGCCAAACTCCTCCAGTGCGTTAATACAGAGTGTGCTTTAAAGCCTCGCTTCACATGGTGCTTTCATAAACTAAAGTAACAGGAACCCAAGCTTTTCTTTCTCTGCAGCTGAGACCATCATGAGACCTGGTGAGATGTGGAGGTAAAAACGCAATCGATTCGTGCCATTGTCCCGCGCACACACGCGCTCGGTGGGAGTCTCTCTCTGTTCCGCGCAGATGGCAGATGGATCCGGTTCCAGACGGACTCTGTGCCGGGTTTTCGTCCCTCCCTCTTCAGATCAATGAAGTCTCATCGCCGAACTCATCGCGCACAGAGAGCGAGCGGCGCGGCGTGGCGCGTCAGTCAGTCAGAGGAACCGCCGCGTGCGTCACGACCGGGATCGAGGATGGAGAATCGCGCTGTTTAACGACACGGTATCGCTCGCGCTGATCGTTTCCATTCACGGGAGCGCAGGATCCTCAATCGCGCGGATTGATTGATTGATTGATTAGTAGCGGATTTTGCGGTGATTTTGACCATCATGGGCTGCGTCACTGGAGATATTCACCGGAGCAGACTTTACGCACTCCTCATCGGGCTGCATGTTCTCACCGGTGTCTCCAAAACGCACGGTGAGTCGGTCTTTACACTCTTTACTCGTTGCTCACGCTCAGCGGGCAGGTTTTACGCACTTCATGGATGGATAAGTTGGATTTTCCTCTCAAGAATCCGGCTGAACGCGAGCGCGCTGCGGAACGCTTGATCGGGGCGACGCGCTCCGGTTGCTCACTGGCTACTGGTTGGCCACTGCTGGTTTTAAGTTGGATTTTCCTCAGTGTCTCGTTGTGCAAATGTGAATGTGCTGCTGTTGGATTCAGCGCTCCTGCTGCTTAATGGAGAGACCCAAACACACGCGCAGTATTCACTCTATCGGAGCATCTTGTTGCGTTTCTGTCATCGCTTTAGTGTGTCGTAAAGTTGTATTTCATGACGTCAGGTGGTGAACTCATTATTATTATGATGCCATGATGCTGTATGTGTGACTGTCAGCAGGTGCTACTGATGCGGTTGATCCGTGACGCGCGTCCTGATCGATGCGTCGCTGCGGGACGCGCGGTGCAGGATTGTGTTTGTTGTATGTAGCTCGTGTATTCTGCTGTGAAGCTGCATTAGGTGTAAAGCAGAGCAGAGGGAATGTTCTGGAGGTTCAGCACGAACCCCTGCGCCACCACTGAGCTGCTGTATTTACTGGTGACGCCAGCAGAGGAGCAGTGTTTCACCGCGGTCCTCCACAGCCGTGCACCAGAAGCACTCGCTCCATGCTGCCGTTCATGTAAAGATTTGCATATGTATAGCAGGCTAAACGGCTAGATCGAGGATTTATTTACATTTATTCACTCCGCATTTGACGCGCATCTATCAGACGCTTTTATTCGCAGCATCAGGTGGCAGCAGCACGAGATCTAATGCAAAGCTCCAGTGTTCAAAGCAATAAAGCCTCGAATAGAGATTAAAAGAAGCATGCATTGCTTGAAAGTTGAATCACAAATCTTGTTTTGGTCAGATTCGTTAGTTAATTAGATTATCTGATTTGATCTCCGATGGCATGGTGCTTTATTGATGTCCGCGGTTCCACGAAGAACCTTTAAATAAACCACTAAATGTTCTTTCACTCTTAAAAATAAAGGGTTTTCAGCAGAAACCTTTCAGTGATCAGTTCCTAAAATAACCTCTCTTTTTTTTTAAGAACATTTGAGAACCTCTTCCACTATAAAGACTGTTTTGTGCAATGGAAAGATTTAATAAAGTCCAGTAAAGAAGCTTTATTTTGTACTGGTTCTTCAGATTATTAAAACTAAGGAAAACAAACGTTATTTTAAGAAATACACTGAAAGGTTATTTAGGGAACCAAAAATGGTTCATCACTCTGAAAAACAACCCTTTCTTTTGAAGGGTCTGGTTCCTCAGAATAATCAACATGTGTTGCACCGTCATGGAAAACATAAAAACATTGGATCATTTCAATATTTGCAGGTCTGGAAACTTGTTATGCATTTATGCTGATCTAGAAATCACTTGGAGTTGCATTCTGTTGTAATCGATTCATGCTTTATTTCCAGTTCGTGTGAATTCATGTAGGGTTCGATGGCTCATACTGTTGCTCTTTGTCTTCACTGGTGTCCAGTTTCTTGTGTCCGTAAAATCATTCTGTTTGAGAGCGTGTGATGGTAATACCGTTGTGTGATCTCTAATTACCAGCTGACAGAGAACATTCTGGAAAAGTCCTGAACAAACCAGTAACGACGACAGAACATTTATTTAGTTGTCTGGTCTTTAATAACGTTCTCAAAATGTTAGCAAATAATTTTTTAATTGAATGTTTTTAAAAACATTTTTGTCAGATGCTCTTCTAACTTTTTTTTGAACATTAACAGTAGTTACAAATTTTAAACATCATTCCAAAGTAGCGTTCCTGTAATATTTACAAAATGATACAATTAGATGTCCCCTTAAATCTTCCTCTTAAATTCACATAACCAATAAAAGTGTTTCAAAAAGCAGAACATTCAGAAATAGCGTTTTAATGGGAACGTTAGCAAACTGTGTGTTAGTCAGCAGAGTTTGAGCTCCAGACATGAATGATCCCTCAAATCATGTGCATTGTTGACTAAGTGCGCTAAATGATCTGAGTTTTGACTTTTAATGTCCCATCATCAACCTTCTGATCTTCTGCTGATCCCGCGGGTGAGTCTGAAGCTCCAGCGGTGTGTTCATCGATGGAGCATCGCTCCGTGTTTGTCAGAGGAATCGTTCTAAACGCATCAGACACGTTCTCCTCATCGGCTCGGTTCTGCAGCAGGTGTCTGCACGCTCTCGCTGCTTTAGCTCAGTCTCTTTTACTCTCTTTGTATCCAATTCCATGCTTTTGTTTGCGGATCGATCCGTGTTCAGGTATTACACGGAGCTGAGCTACTTCTGAAGTAAATCACTAGAAGTGATTTTTTCTTCAATCAGGTGAAGCGGGCGACTGTCTCAGACCCGTCGGCTGGCGCTGGTTATTAAAGCAATAAGACGCGCAATTTATAACAGCTAAGGGGTGTTGTTAGTCGGAGCAGAGTGCCCAAAACCCCCTTAGCTGTTATAAATTCACTGTAAACCACGGCTTCACGGGGTTTATTGCTTTTATAAAACGGTTGTACCAAGGTTTCACAAAATAAAACGGAGCAAATAAAGTGTAATGATATTAATAAAAACATATTCTTCCACCAAACAATGTAGCTCCTCAGAAACAGTTGTGGTTGCCGAGCAGCAACAGAAACGAAGAGGTGTGTGTTTGTAGAGTAATTTACAACAGCTTAGAACGAGGCTCAGCCAATCAGAATCAAGCACCGGAGCTAATTCAGTGTAGATTCTGGCAGTGGTTGTTTGCATTGCTGCATTGTGTGAATGACTCTGTTAGGATGTTTATGTTCAGATCCACCTACAGCTTCCCACAGCCAGAAACGCAAGCGTACGGTTTGTGAAACGGGACGCAAGCACGCAGGATTCTCAGGAGAGATGTGTGTTTACTACAGGAACACTTTCACACACACTCAATTACAGCAACATACACATACATTCATTCATTTATTCATTCTGTTTTTCATAGGAAACCATATTGTTTTATGTAATAGATTGGGTAGTGGAGAAATGTTTTCAACCTTATTTTTTTTGTAGAAAATGTCCGTTGGAGTAATATAGTTTACATTTCATTTCTCTGATTAGGTTGTGTTTCATGGCTGTGAGAATGCAAATAGCTCTGTGTAAATCAGATGTATGAGAAATAGACTGCATGTATGTTCAGTGTATGATGTGGAACAGCAATAACAAGTTAATATTGAGTAAAATATTGCCATTACCTTTCGTTTTGCTTGTCAACAAAAATAGTCTCCGCGAATCATTGCAACAGTAGTGGTGTTTAGTTCCTAAATGATTCAGTGCTGTTGAACGAATCAGTTGAGTCAGTGATTCAATGACTCACTCATACTGACAGTTGCTTGTTTCATTCCTAAATGATTCAGTGCTGTTGAACGAATCAGTTGAGTCAGTGATTCAATGACTCACTCATAGACAGTTGCTTGTTTCATTCCTGAATGATTCAGTGCTGTTGAACGAATCAGTTGAGTCAATGATTCAATGACTCACTCATACTGACAGTTGCTTGTTTCATTCCTGAATGATTAAGGGCTGTGGTGGTTTATTAAGTAGTAGTGTTCAATTAGTGTTATTAACAGTCAGTATTGAGTCTCATATCCATTAACAGAAACATATTTCCAGCTGATCCTTTGAGCTCAGTCAGTCTTTGAATCTTCGAGTCTTTGAATCGCATCTCTGAAACACTGTTTGATCAGAGACTTTGACGTGTTCTGCTGCAGAATCACATGCAGCAGATGACGGACAGCTGTCAATCACTCCATCACTGAACACTGAAACTAATCTGACAGATAACCGAGACGTTTATTTGCATCGTGAGACTTGATTTAATATGTTTAATAGAGTTGCTGCTTTCTCCCCATTCAGTGTTGTTGGTTCGTAACCGCAGTATCGCAGTGTTTATCGGAGGTTTAAAGTCCTTGTGTCAGTCAAAGATGGCGTGCTGCGCTTGTCATTTTCATAACTCCTCTCAAGAGCTCTTGAGCTCAACAGCTAATCATGCTGTGAATTAATAACTACACTTTTCCTCCTGTGATGCTGCATGACGGGAGACTCTTCGGCGTGGTCCAAACGCTCTTGTGCATCACTGATCTCCGTAAGTGCTCATAAATGCAGCCGCTGTGCTTCAGTGAGAGCGTCAGAAGCGCACACATGTGAGGGTGAAACGCTGCTCCAGGGTCAGCGATGCACCGCAGACCCTTATGTGCTCTGGTTCTGTGTCTGCAATCCTGCATTCATATCATGTGCTTACAGTGATTTAAACACGAGTGAAGTGTGGCAATGCTTGTGTTTGATTGTGAACGCACCATTTTCACATTGCTCTGAGGGTCTTTTTTCCCTATTTGTCTCAAATGAATGATTCAGTGTATTTGAACGAATCAGCTAAATCAATGATTCAGTGACTCACTTATAAAGACTCAGTATTTTTGAACAAATTGATTCAGTCAA
>NW_015505810.1:304098-315193 GCF_001515645.1 Sinocyclocheilus grahami
CACTCACTCACTCACTCACTCACTCACTCACTCACACAGACAGACGTGTATGAGATGGCATGAAAAGTGTGTGTAGTGTGACGCGAATGTGTTTCACATTGCAGTACCAATCCCGGCCTACAGAGGCGCTGTTCAAAGTTCACACATACACATTATGGTTTAAAAGGACCATATTTGTGAAGGTCATAAAAAGCATGCCAATTGTTATAATGGCCAAATAACAATATGAACTAATAAAACAAGTAATATAATAATCATTTAGGTCATTATATTGAATAATCATAATTTAAAGCATTTTCTATAACAACTTAAATTCTCTGAATTATAAGGACATCAAAAATGGCCTCATAAACCAAATGGTCTCATAATGCTGGTGTGTAAACCTGAAAATTGGTTCCATAAACCACATATGCCAACTCACAGACACACACACAGACACTCGCGCACACGCACTCTCTCACACACACACACACAGACACACACACACACTCTCACACACACACTCACTCACACACACACACACACACACTCACTCACTCACTCACTCACACACACACGCTCTCTCTCTCTCTCTCTCTCTCTCTCTCTCACACACACACACACACACTCTCTCTCTCTCTCTCTCTCTCTCTCTCTCTCTCTCACACACACACACACACACACACACTCTCTCTCTCTCTCACTCACACACACACACACACACACACACACACACAATACCAAACACTTGCTTCTTTCTCTCGTTCAACTCAGCCTGAGTCTTGATATTTAAGATGATGTGTTTTCAAGAAACACAAACCGCCCGTTGTTCTCTGTCATGAAGTGAATGTAATAAATAAAAGAATGAAGTTTGGTTTTGCTGTGTTTGTGCCGGAGCGTTTAATAATCATGACATGTGACTGTACTAATTATTAATTTAGTCCGACGCTGGACTCTGATGATAAGACTATAAAGAAATGTATTTTTAATGCAAATGAATGAATCTTCAGTCAAGAATGACCTACTCGCACATGCAATTAATCTGTTTTCACAATAAAAACATATATTTATGTTCAGCCACTGGAGTGTAAGATTGAAAGCAGTGAAGGTTTCATGATCACACAAGTCCAGCCATTAATTAGTTTGGCATTGAAAAAGCATTGATATTAAAGGCTCAGTAACTTAGAAAGTCACATTATGAACATGAGAATGAGTTTATATTAATAGAGATGAATGCATGCGTTGGAAGGCCAGCGTTGTTCTCTAATTATGTTCCTTTAGTTTCATAACACATTGCATATACAGTACATGTTAACCTCTACAGCTCATTTTGCCATATTCAGATGCTCTATAGAATATTAAAGATGCCCTGTGGTGAAAATCAAGCTTTTAACGTTGTTTTTCTGTGGTGTTTAACATGCTTAGATACAAACCATGTGCAAATTCATCAGTCAGCACCAACGCCGAGCAGTTTGTACATGAGCTCGAATAAATCACAGTGTTTAGATCAAACATATACGGCTGAATTAATCCAGCGTTGTTGTGTAGCGATTATACTTCAGTTACCCGAGTGAACGAAAGCAGCAGGTATTCTGAGCTGGAGGCGGGGCTCATTTGCATATTCATGAATCCACATATACTAAATGAGGTGTGGGTGTAGAGTTATGCTCAAGCCATTTTAGGGCATGAAAACAATATTTTCAAAACAAAAATGTAATGTTAATTATTAAAGATGAACGAACGAGTGAGTGAGTGAATGAATGGGGGACTGAAGGGGGACTTTAGCAAAAAGCTGTATATAAATACAAATAAATAAATACAAAAATAGACATTAACACATGGTTATTTCATGTATAAGCGTAAGTAAATATAATGTGATATAAAGTGTTACTGTGGTATAAAATCACCTTGACCTTGGTGTTGCAAACGCAAAAAATAAATGTATATTATAAAGTTTCTGCATTGCAAACAATCCTAAATATCTCCCTTTCAGTGCGAAACTAATTAATGTTCATGATCATGGCTGGACTTGTGTGATTTTAAAACTCTATGATTGTATTTCCAAATAAATCAAATAAAAACTTTGTTGCTTTCAATTTCACACGTCAGTGGTTCAATGTAAATGTTTTTATTGTACTCATAATTGCATGTGCATTAATATTGAATGTGCATTGCATTTCATTTCAAACTGCGGATGTATTCAAAAGACACGAGTTCATTTCTTTACAGTAAATGTATGCTTTCAATGCAGTGTAAATTGGTTTGGATTAAAGCTTCTGAACGTTCCCCAGAGCTCTGGACTGGATTAAAAAGCCAATGAAGAACATAAATCTCACATTCAGATGGCTCTACTGGAGTTTAGATGTGAAACCGAATGTGTTGTGACTGTATTGTGTTGCGTAGGAATCCAGCGTTTATCGTATCCGTGACTCGACACGCTCAGTGCTCGTTCTACAACATAATCTGCTGTTATCTGATGCCAGATTAAGGGAGATTCTGCATGAGCCGTATCACTCGGACCGGATCTGTGCGAGACGAGAGGACGATAAACAATCTGCTGCTGAAATAAAAGACGAGCCGATGACATCTCGTCCTCAAAAGAGCCGCGTGTTCAAAGGGTCACTCTTCATTTCCATCACAATCGGACCCATCTGTCCACGCTTGGCCCCCGTCAGCTGTGTGTGTGTGTGTGTGTGTGTGTGCTTTAATTGTCATGAGTGTCTGACTGTGAAGTGGCTTTATGAGCCTGTGCGAGTGTGTGTGTGTGTGTGTATGTCGCTTCTGACCTGCTCCTGTGTGTGTTTCTCTCTGTGTTTCTCAAGGCTTTTGTTCATCTCATCTGCATTAATGGACGAGTTCTGCCAAATAACATTTAGTCATTAAGAGTTTCTCCTCCAGAGCTGTCAGGCTTGCTCTGGTCATCTTGTTACTCATTACGTTACTCACCCACCCACAGGCCTTTAGCTGTTTTATGGAAATAAAAACTGTTTAGTTTAGTTGGATAACAGATGCAACTTTGTGACATACCAAGTAAAAATTGTGACATAAAAAGTCATAATTATGAGATAAAAAGTCTAACTATGACATACTACGTTGAAATTATGACATAAAAAGTCAGTTGTGTGATAAAGTCAAAATTATGGCATAAACAGTCAAGTATGAGATAAAAAGTCAGAACTGATTCATAAAGTCATAATTATGAGATAAAAGCCACAATTATGACAAAATAATTACAAAATATCAGTTATGAGATATTAAGTTGAAATTATGACTTTAAAAGTTGAAATAATGATAAAGTCATAATTATGGTGTAAAAAGTTTAAATTATGACAAAGTCAACTATGAGATAAAAAGTCAAACATTATGACAAGTTATGAGATTGAGAATTCAGAATTATTTTGATTTAGTTTGTCAATTTCAACTTTTTGTCATCATTTGGACTTTTATCTCATAATTACGACTTGGCATGTCATAATTATGACATTTTAATTAATGATTTAAATTTTTAATCTCATAATTATGAATTACCAAAGCATGGCAGAAATGAGCTCCCATTCAAAAGCGCTCTATTTCAATGTTTAATACCAGTGAGTTTGTCTTGGTTTTATTGTTGTTTTGTTCAAAGAAAGGGAGCACTGTAAACATCGAACGTTAAAGAGCAAAGTAAGCCTCCAGATCCTGAGCATCTTTGATGAATATCTGATCTATATACAGTAATATCGATGCTGTCAGAAGTTGATGAATCTGTGGGTAAGTTAGCTTGACTTGCATGACTTTCTTCTGCGGGACTCAGATGAGGTCTTCAGCAGAATATTCCAGTCTTTTCTCCATCATGGAAGCGTCGAGCAGCAGTCTTGTCCTCCCGCTTCACTAATGATGAGGTGCAGCAGGTTAATTTGACCACAGCGAGAGATTAATATTGTCAAATTCAGTCATGCAGGAATAACCGTCTCTCTGGCCGCCTGTTGACAAGTATAATACCAATTGAAGAAGCACTAAAGCAGGCAGAACGCTGGCTGGAATTGGAGTGAAATGCATGCAAAGTCATTTGCGGCCCACCGTCTCATGCAATTTTCAGCCCTGAAGTGATGCTTTGAGCCAGTTTATTATCACTGTATTTATTAGCGTTCAGCTCACGCTAAAATTCATGCAATTTTCAGCCCTGAAGTGATGCTTTGAGCCAGTTTATTATCACTATTATTAGCGTTCAGCTCACGCTAAAACGCTACAACTGTCGAGATGCAGTTTGTCTCCCAAACAGGCCGGTGAACATCACTGTGACGATGCCGTGTGTGTCTTTGCTTCTACAAGGGCGTTTGGGCCCATTTGCATTCAGCTGGTGATGTGAGTTACACTAATGGAGCGTCGCTGCGTCCTTCTCTTTAATCAGCGCTGCAGGAGAGCAGAGATCTCGCTGGCCGCTTCGAGGGGCGTTTCCAGCAGGTTTGGTCATCATGCGTGGTCTCTGCATACACATGCGTATTGAACATACATATGGACAGATACACAGAGCTGTAAAGTGCATGGACACTCCTGACACACAACACAGGCGTTTGAAACAACCAGTCAAATGTTGCAGGGTTTAATTTGAAGCCATTTTCACTCAGAAATAAGTGGGAGATTTCACAAGTAATTACACAGAAACAGCAAGTAGCAATGAATTAAACATGACATTTTTAAGAAGGAAAAATCATTTTTTTTAGCACCAGTGCTAAGAGAAATAATTAAGTAACACACTGGCAGCTGTTGAATGAATCGGTGTTTTTAAACAATTTGGGAGAACGAATGATTCAGTGACTCACTCATTTAGAAAGTCACTTGTTGCGTGCTTGAACGAATCAACGTTTTTTTTGATGAATCAGTTGAATGAATGATTCAGTGAGTCGGTCATAAAGAAATTCACTTTGTTCTTGAATGAATCAATGTTTTTGAATGAATTGGGTGAATGAATGATTCAGTGACGTATCGTAAAGAAAGGTTGCTTGTTTTGTTCTTGAATGAATCAATGCATCTGAATGAATTTGTGAATTAGTCATCAAGAAACTCACTTCATTCTTGAAAGAATCAATGGTTTTGAACCAATTGAATTGAATGATTGATTCAGTGACTCAATATGTTGTTCTGAAATCGATTTGGTTCAACACTATTCAGCAATAACTAAAATGAAACACAAATGTGTGATTTTTGCTTAGTATGGCTGAATTGGATCATCGAAGGTCAGTAGCAAAACATTGGTCAATAAAATGGGATTAAATACATAAATGATATTTGTCTTATTTAACATATTTAACTCTTGCAGGTTTGTATAATATTCAGAGTTTGCATTTCACAGTTTTTATTCATTTTGAGGAATACTGAGTCTATTTTGGTGCATGTTCACCAGGGCTGGGCGATACGGCCAAATCATGTTTCATATCAGTCGATATCGTTAATTATCATGATAAATGTCAAATTTTTATTTCTTTCAAGTTTAAAGGCATATTTTTGCTCCAGTGTGAAAGCTGTACAAACCAGACGGTTAATTGTGGTTTTAAACTATTCTTTATAGTCATAACATGACAAACACGTCACGTATTTAAATTCGTTACACTTTTCCAGTCATTTTTCCTTATCACAATAAATATCTTAATAGAAAAAAATGATTTCTTAGTTCTGCATGTTCTAGTAATGAGTAATATTGTTTCAAATCAAGAAACAGGTTTGTGTTGCCTGATAATATTAATAATAATATAATACTTTTTGTCTCTTAGAAATACACATTTAATAGTAGCTTGAGTTAGGATGCAGATGTAGATTTATGTTCATTATCAAAATAAATGTAAAAATTATAGCAATCACATTTTTATACGGTCAGATTTAATTATTCTGACTGTTTGAGTTTTTTTATTTTTATTATTAACCATTGGTCTTCCATAGTAGCATACGTTTAGATCATGATAATCACAGTTAAGATATAGCACCTAAATACCATGGTAAAAATTTAATATGGCTTCTAGGTATTTGTATGAAAAACAGTAGTCTAAATAAATCTCAGATGAAAACCTAGCTAAAACTAAAGTAAGTGTAATGACTCCGCTGAGGGTCACTCTGCGGCGCGGATAATTTATTCTGCCCTCTTGCTCTCTGCCTGTATTTGGGACTAATTTGCCCCTGGTAATTGTCCTGAGCGCTCTGCAAACACAGCGCTCGGCGGGCGTCTCTCCGCTCTCGGCACGGGGTCATTACTGAGCCACGCTCGTGTCGCCACATAAAGAGGCCCCGCCGTGAGCGCTGATTCCCAGGAGCCCCTCTGCTTTAACACCGCGACAGAAGGACAAAGCCGGGCGGGTTACAGATGAAAGAGAAGCGAGCATACGGTTAATGGCTGAAGTTACGGCAGATGAAGCTTATTTTGCTGTCGGGATAGGATGGAGTGCTGGAGTAATTAACAGATGAATGAAGTATCTGATGAAGGTTCAAGTGTTTCTCTCTCAATCTAATTAAGTTAGAAATCAATTCAGTTGTGTGTCCATTCAGAAGCTTTCAGTCCACAATACTTGTGTTTTCTGTTATTATACTAACTAAATCAAGCGTAAGCGTTAGTTCTGGCAGGTCACGTTAGTCAAGCCCGCATCAGCTGACTCTCTCTAGGACTACGACACCTATCTAAGCATTCATATATACAGTTCTTTCCCAGAACAGAACCATACCGCCAATCCAAACTGTATGCTAATTGTCAATCATCTTTGACAATACAGTGCACCAGATCAGTGTGCTAGATCCCATGCAAAGTAAAATAAACATTCAGAATAATTTTTTTTATATTGAAAATAGATTTTTTTACAATGATATACTAGTTGTTGTTGTTTTTTTACATTGCTAATAGTTTGTTGCATTGACATAATTGTGTATTGTGTTGAAAATAGTTTTTGCATTTATACATTTTTTGCGTTGATTCAATTGTTTTTTGCATTGATGTACTGTTTTTTTTTTTTTTTTACATTGCCAATCGTTTTTTTGCATCAGTATAATTGTTAATCGTTTTTTGCATTTATACATTTTTTTGCAATGGTAAAATAGTTTTTTGCATTGAAAATAATTTTTTCAATTGATTCATTTTTGCAGATATAGTCGTTTTTTGCATTGGTATAATTGTTAATCGTTTTTTGCATTATGATAATTTTTTTTTTGCTTTGATATAATTGCATTTTTGCAATGAAAATAGTTTTTTTTAATACATTTTGATACAATGTTCATAACAGTATTTTGCATTGATATAATTATTTTTTGCATTCATAATAGTTTCTTGTTTGATTGTTTTTTTGTTTTTTGCATTAGTATAATTGTTTTTGCATTGATATAAGAGTTTTCACTGATATAATACCACAAGGGAGGCGTGCTGAAGCCCTGCAGGACAGACAGACAGAGATGGATCAGGCGGGAACAGACATCTGCTCCCGTCTTTTATTTCATCCGGCGCTCCGTCCTCCTCCTTTCACTGCGCCTCCTGCCGTGCAATCAAACACAGAGGAGTCAGGTGGCAAGGAGACGCTGGTCCCGTGTGTGTCGGGCCCCTGATGGAGTCTGGCCCTTAATAACTCATGCACATGGGGCCGCATGCTAATGGAAGCGCTGTGTTTGCGTGTTTGCTTTGGCCACTGAGATGCACTCGACCGCAGACGGATGCGGGAGCTTCTCACAGTGTCTTCACCGGTGTGTGTGTGTTTGTGTGTGTGTGTGTGTGTGTGTGTGTGTGTGTGTGTGTGTGTGTGTGTGTGTGTGTGTGTGTATATAGCATGCGGGTTGGATTCCCAGGCAATGCAGGAACTCAATCGTGACACACACAGCTTCACTTCATCTCCTCCAACCAGAGCGCAGAATGATTGATTCGTGCATTTCCGTACAGCAAACCATTTACATGTAACGCATCGCTGAGTTTGATGGCCAGTCCTGCAGATCGTTTCTGACATCCAGAGCACAACCATCTCGTTTATTAAAATAAATCACAATCTGCTCTACTTGCTTTGAGACTCGTGAGGAAACGGCGGTCAAAAATACGAATACACATGCTTAGAAACTTATACAATACAATACAGACTGTTGCGAAGCAGCTTTACTGCTATAAGCAGGAAAATAACAGAATCAATGATGCAAAATTATGAAGAAGTTCAATTTCAGCGGTAAAGCAGCTCTATAGAAGATGACGTTATTCAGATCAATTCAGTTCAAATCAACACGTATCAATGCTAAAATCATAGTTCTGCTCTCATTTATTTTATTAACTGTGCTTATCAATAACTGGCATTCAGTACAGTACCAGAAAGAAACCACCCTGCTAGTCCAGAGCTCATCTCGCTTTCAGATATGCTTTATTGTCACCATGTTTTTAGGAGTAAAATGTTGTGTGAATGAAATATGGACAAAACTTTAGAACATAGAGAGGAATAAAACTGTAAAGTTTGGTGTTTGTAAGAAAAATGCAAATAGATAAAGTTCAATAAAATAAACACTTGAATGTGTTTTCTTCACACTATTCAGTGACAACAGCAACTAGACAAAAATCTCAAAATTCTGGGCTGTTTGCACGAAGAAGAAAAACACCCAGCTAGTCCAAAGCTCGTCTCGCTTTCAGATATGATTGTGTTTCATGTAAAATAATCCTGAATGTGGAGCGTAATGTCGTTCTGCAGGAGTAATGGGACGCCTGCAGGAGGAGGAACGTGAATCCATCTTCATCATCATCTTCATCTTCATCATGGTGAGCGTGGGAAGGAACGAGGTCGGCTCTGGTTTGGGTTAATTCAGTGATACACCGACGAGAGCTTTATTTGTCATCCGGTGCTGTCGGACCGTTACGCTCGGAGCTCACTTCCAATTCTTCTGGCCTTTATTTCCCGCCGCTCTCAGAAAATTCATTTCAGAGACTTTAACCTCAACAATAGCTTAATGAATCAGGCCTGAGCCGGTGGGATTTATGAGGTGGAATCGCCTCTCAAACACACTCTTCCAGCGGCTTTAAGCCCTGGGTACGAGCTTTAGGGTCACCGCTCCGTGATTCGGGATCAAGCCCATACGTTTTCCAAAGGCTGGGAAGATAAATCCTGCTTTATAAAGCGGAGAGTTCCGGTGCTTGACTCTGATTGGCTGAGCCTCGTTCGAAGCTGTTGTAAATGACGCTACAAAGTAACACACACCTTTGTTTACGTTTGTGTGTTGCTCGGCAACCACTTTGTAGCAACCACAACTGTTTCTGAGGAGCTACATTGTTTGGTGGAAGAACACTGTGTTTATTAATATCACTACACTTTATTTGCTCTGATTTATTTTGTGAAACCTTACTACGTATATGGAATAACCGTGTTTTATAAAAGCAGTAACCCCCGTGAAGTCGTGGTTTACAGTGAATAAACCTGTAAAGTTTGGTGAAAAGCTAAAGAATTGAAATCTACAGACGCAAGTAGATAAAGTTCAATAAAATAAACACTTGAATGTGTGAATAGGCAAAAATCTCAAAATTCTGGGCTGTTTGCATGAAAAAAACGATGTTTTTGCCTGTAGTGTCTCGTCTTTAAAAAACAAGGCTGTCAATAAACTGTTTTTTAAACTAACATTTGTTGACGCACTGCTCAGTTTTGATCCATTGTGCTTCCATAACATGTCTTTTTCAGATTAACAGAAAGAAAACATCCACAACAAAAACACACACATTGCAAATGTATGCAAATCAGCGCATATTTAATTAGACACTACATCATTTGCATATCTAAAGAGAACATTTCAGGAAACGTGTAATACAAAAAGCGTGCAGTTCTTTATGTAATCAGTGAAGTGGGGAAGTATATGTTTGTTTTCATGCTAGTGTGATATGCATGGAGTCGCATGGCTGTAAATCTAGCAGAGGAATGTTTTCACCGCTCGTGCACGAGACACTCGACTGTGTTACAGATCAGAAAGGCGACTCGAGTCTGATTATGTTTCATCATCGTTTGTTCTGCTGATGGTGGGCCGCTGCATACTCTCCCTTCTGCAGTTAGTGCGTGAAAACACCGTTTAAATGATTTTAAGTCATCAAGTATATTAAGTATGTTTTCGTATTTTATAAATATTTTCAATTATGCAGGTAATTATCTAGGTAACTAATCAAATGTTCACTGCCGTTCAAAAGTCTGTAAGATTTGATTTTGCATAAACCTAATAAGCTATTCAAGGCTGCATTTATTTGATAAAAATACAGTAAAACAGTGAAATATTAAAATTAAAAATAGCCAACATAAAGTTACTTGAAATAAAATGTTAACTGAAATAAAATAAAATATATAAAAATATATTTTGTAACAAATTATTTATTAAAACATTTAAAATCAGTAAAAACCTATATAAAATATATCAAAATATTTAGTAAATATATCAAAATATTTAGTAAAAATGTCAATTTTTAAAAAAATATTTACTAATTAAATTTAATAGAAACTATATATAAAATATAAAAAATGTAGTACATATATACAAATGTTTTGTAAAAATTATTTAAGAAAATATTTATTCAATAAAATGAATAAAAACTATATATAAAAAACTAAAACTAAAATTAAAACGAAAGCAGAAAATATAAAAATAAAATCTAGCAGAGGAAAAACTATATAATAGTATGACCATGATACTGAAATAACTGAGGTTCATTGATCGGTCAATGTGTCAGAATCTGAATCAGAATCACATCAGCGTTTGATC
Organism: Sinocyclocheilus grahami; assembly: GCF_001515645.1. Taxonomy (NCBI): domain Eukaryota; kingdom Metazoa; phylum Chordata; class Actinopteri; order Cypriniformes; family Cyprinidae; genus Sinocyclocheilus; species Sinocyclocheilus grahami. Next base: position 314,788 of record NW_015505810.1, read on the forward strand.
CGTGATGCTGCGGATGAAGAATCGCTCGGCACGGATCTGATTCGGTTCACATCCAGCGTCTGCGGATCTGGACCACTCGTCTGGTTTAGTGAGGTTCAGCTGAAGTGATTAATGAACACAATCTCTGCTTCACGAGCCGTGCAGCTGTAATGAGTGACTCTGGAGTTCTTCATCGAGTGGAGAGCGTTAGGATGCGCGGCACGTCTCAGCGCAGGAATGATGTGGGAATATTGCAGCTCCTCTGTGAAGCGAGAAGGTCACACACTGAGATTCAGGAGGAAGAATCCGTGTGTGTTTATGAGGGAAATATCGGACCGTATGTGTCTGTGTGTCTGTGTCTCTGTCTCTGTGTGTCTGTCTCTGTCTCTGTGTCTGTGTCTGTGTCTGTGCGTGTGAGTGTGTGTGT
>NW_015505810.1:315364-338389 GCF_001515645.1 Sinocyclocheilus grahami
TGTCTGTGCGTGTGAGAGTGTGTGTGTGTGTGTGTGTGTCTCTGTGTCTGTGTCTGTGTGTGTGTGTCTGTCTCTGTGTCTGTGTCTCTGTGTCTGTGCGTGTGAGAGTGTGTGTGTGTGTGTCTCTGTGTCTGTGCGTGTGAGAGAGTGTGTGTGTGTGTGTGTGTGTGTGTGTGTGCGTGTGTTGATACTGGCATCAGATCTCGGATGTGTTTGTGTCTCTTTGTGAGTCTCCTTCCTGAACTCCGACGGCTTGTTTCTATGAGATAAAGGACAAACAGTCAGTTCCCATGATGCTTTGTGTCTGTCCTCGCTTGAACACGAGGCGAAATTAGGTTTCAGACCCAGTGAGAAAAACCACTATATGAAACATCTGCAGTTATTATTAGTTTGTGGAATCATCTGTGTGTCTGCAGAACTGTAATAACACGTGCTTTATTTATTTAATAATATTATTTTGTATTTCAGTTATTTTTGTACTTCAATTCTCTTCTTTTTTGATACTGATCAAGAGTTATTTAGCCTAGTACTATTATAATTTTTAGTAGTAGTTTGAGTTAAGCTTCTATTTTCTGCTTTTAATGTTATTTTATTGTGTTTTTGGCATTGTAATTATTTTAATTATCTTTAAACCTATTACAGGCCTCTCTCATCTTTTTAAGTGGGAGAACTTGCACAATTGGTGGCTGACTAAATACTTTTTTGCCCCACTGTATATATATATATATATTTAATATAATTTTGTTTTATTTCAAGTATTAGTTTTTTTTTTCTTTAGTTTAGTTAACTGTAATAGCCTGGTACAGACTGATGGTGGTTTACACTCTTTGTGTTCTGTGATTGTTCACTTCTTATTCCTCTAATGAATGAATGAATGAATGAATGAATGAATTTATCATGCAGTGTTTGTAGTGATATCTCAGAGCTGGAGATGCTAGCGGATGATCTCTAAACTCCAGAACAGCGTTTATTAAATGCTCTGCACGGCATCCTCAACCTTTAATTTTCCTTCTGTTATGGCCAATTATATTTGAATAATATCTACATCTGCAGCCGTTTTCATAAACGAGCGCGTACAGGACGACTGTCTAGTTATGCATGTTTACGGCCGAGTGCAGCTCATGAGGACTGCAGGTGAAGAGCTGCGCGCGCAAGTCGTTTCATTTCTGAGCTTCCAGACGGAAACGCTGAGCTGTGTGTCTCCATGGAAACAAATGGAGATTTCTCAGAAACTGTCAAACTCAGCTCAACTCAAGTTTATTTGTGTAGCACTTTTCATGATACAAATCGTTGCAAAGCAGCTTTACAGAAAATGTAAGTTTCTATTTACATTATATTCAGTGGCGACTATGGCAGAAATGTACAGTAAAAATCATGCAGTTAGTTAATGATGTAATCAAACAGCCGGTGAACGCTAGTAACAGCATTGATTATGTGTTTCCACTAAACTTACAGCAGAGTTGGGTAGTTTTGTATGTTTAGTAACCAAAAATTAATTAAAATCATGTTTAGCAAAAATTTCATTTTTAGGCCCTAATATGAAATGGTATTTTTCCCCAAAGATTTATTTTAATTAATATACTGTTTTATTAATTCCTTGTTTTCCCAAAACTTTAACAATTTAATTATTAACAATTATTAATAATAGGGCTGTATGAAATGGTTTTTTTTTCCAGAAATTCTGTGTTGTCTGTTTTATTGTTTTCTGGATTAATGGTTTAATACAATTTTTATCAAAGAAGAATTTAAGAATTTAATACATATTTATCAAATCAAATTTAAACAAGTCCTCTTTTTCTCATTAAATCAAAGCATGCAAGAAAAATTCTGATATTATTATTACTTTATTTTTTAGAAGTACATTCTGCTGTATATTAGTAATATATTTATGTCATAATTTCCAAACCTTTATTTTGGCGGGTTGCAGTGAAGAAGGTTGAGTTTCTGTGTGTTTTAGTAAATTATTATTGTTAGTAGTACAGCAAACACAAGCGCAGCATGCAGATTTCAGTTTTACACAGCAGTCTTTGTGTGGTTTTATATTCACAGACAGTAAACAAATTGTGAAAAACTTGAACTGCATTTTTGTGATCCTCCTCATGATGAGAACTGATTCTGCAGATACTGATGCACTGAACTCAGTATCTCACTCGTCTCTGTTTTCACACGCGTCGCTGCTGTATATAATATTCTGGAGAAGCGTGATGTTCATAAATCTCAATTTAGAAAAATTGACCCTTATGACTGGTTTTGTGCTCCAGGGTCACTATAATACAGCGTCGGAGGTTCGCTCGGTGCTGGAAACTTGTTGATGGGCCGCTAAATCCTCTTAACATCTATTTCCATTCCCTTCCGGCGAGTTTATAGATTTGGCAGATATCAAAGTGGCTCTCAAATCCATTATGAATAAACGTCTGGTCCCTGAGGTGGGGCCGATTGATTCCAGTCTGGATAAATGAAAGTCTGCAAACCCAGAGCAAATACAGCTGGAGGCAAAGCTAAACGACAGGCGCTAACGTGCTAACTCGCTTTAGCCTGCTCTGTGTGTGTGTGTGAGTGTGAGTGTGAGTGTTTAGTTAAAAACGTCTTAATGCTGGATTAGTTTCAGCTTTTGTCTTCTCCAGATGTTAACTGATGGACTGGAGTGCTGTGGATTACTTGTGGATTATTGTGATGTTTTTATCAGCTGTTTGGATTCTCATTCTGACGGCACCCATTCATTGCAGAGCATCCATTGCTGAGACACTGATTTTGCAAAGATAAATGTTCATTTTTGGGTGAACTGTTCCTTTGTGTGTGTGTGTATATATGTGTGTGTGAGTGTGTGAGTGTGTGAGTGTGTGTGTGAGTGTGTGAGTGTGTGTGAGTGAGAGAGTGTGTGTGAGAGTGTGTGAGAGTGTGTGAGAGTGTGAGAGTGTGAGTGTGTGTGTGAGTGAGTGAGTGTGTGAGTGTGTGAGTGAGTGTGTGAGAGTGAGTGGTGCTGGTTGGTTGGTTTGTTTGTCAGCGTTCACCTTTGCTCCAGCAGCAGAGAGCGGCTGATTAAAACACAAGCTTGTGTTGGATCAGTCTAGATTAAAGCAGTTCTGGCCCGTGGCTGCGGCTCTGCTCGTCTGGGGAGCGAGCGCTCGGAGAAGGGAGCTTTCGTAGAATGTGAAACAGTGGCATTTGTGTGACCCGGCGTGGGAGCTGCGGTCATTTGCATTCTGTGGGGCGGTGCGTCCTCGGCTAGAGAGCTCGATTAACATGCGCAGACACACCAGAGACAGCTCCGAGGGGGAGGGAGAGCGCCGGACGCTAATGGAATTTCAAACGGATGTGGTTTATTGCTCTTGCATGGAATCAAGAAAGCCATTTTTATGCCGCGCGTGCACTTAAAATCATCTCCCTCCGTTCCCAGCCCCCCGCACCATCGATCCGCAGCGCAGCGTCTTCAGAATGATGCGTCTGCGGCACAAAGAGAGAGAGAGAGAGGAGCTATTCCCACTTTCATTATTCCTCTGAAGATAAGGAATAACGAGGAGGCTGATGGAAATGACGGCACGTTTCCTCAGCCAGAGCCCAGCCAATCAATAATCAATCAGAAAAGAGCTGACGCACCTCATCTCTCAGAAACCATCAGAATAACCTTTTATACACAGAAATGAATCATTTAGTGGTGATGAGCTGATTTGTTGTGTCACTTTCATTTTCAATACAAGAGTGAAACATTGTAACGCTTTCACAACATTCACTTGTTTATTTGAGCAGCCTGACATGTCAGCTTCTGACTCAGCCAATCATGAGAGTTTGGGGGCGGGGCTGTGTGTTTTACTGACCAATGGCACGCGAGTGTTTGAAAACGTCATTGTTTTTTAACTAGTAGCACGGAAATGATGCACTTAGACTCTTCAAAAGCAATCTCTAAATTCATATTCTGCTCTTGAACTATTCATCAATACTTCATCCTGCCATAGTGTGACTTTCCTTTCTGCCGGTGTTTCTTGTTGACTGTAAGTTTAATGAGCTGTCACACTAACTCGCCTAGAACTGATGAAGTGATCTGCTAATGAAGAGCTGCTAATTAAGAAGGACAGATGAGAGCAGAGCTCCGGCTTGTTGTGTTGGTTGTATTTCAGGGTGGACAGTTTACCAGTTTAAATGTTAAACCAGACATTTCTGTAGTATTTCTCACTTGACTACCACTGTTTGCTTGTCTTCAACCAAAGGGCTCGTGAACATCTGAATTTCTCCAGGCGTGCAATTAAGAGTAAAACTGGTATTTTTCTTTATTCCCTTAACTCCCTTTAGATCATTTCATATTTTAAGTCCTTTAAATAATCAGGAATCAGAAATTGAGTTTTGTGCCTCCCAGTGTTTCGGCCTTGATTTGAGGAATTATTATCGTCTGAATCACAAACGCTGCAGGACTGGTTTAGCTCAGATCACTAGTACCGCTGCGTACTGTACCTGAAAGAAGACAGGCTAAAAATAAATCAGCGAGGCATTCGATGATTAAAATAGCAGGCGTTTGAGAAGCTCCCAGAGGAACTTCACAGGGAGAGAGAGACTTGCTATTTTCTGATGAATGCGTGATGGATTGCGCCGCAGGGCATGATGGGAAAGGAGAGAAGCGGTGGGCGATACAGATGCATTAGCTGCCGGGCTCATGGCCAGTCGCCTGCGAAATACAAATGCAGCGTTGAGCAGCTGAAGTGTATCGCGGCGAACACACGCTCCGGATCCGCGTCAGACCGCCGTTATTAGGGTTCACTATTATCCAGCTTCCCCTGCACTCGCAGGCGGGTCGAGGCAATGATTAGAGAGCCGTTTATCCCAGCAGGTAGAGCCTCGCTTCTGCTTTAACCTGCTTTAATTGCATGAAGCATTCGTTCCCTGAGTCACATCCTCTGAAGCTCATTGACCTGAATTATCCCACACGCTCAGGGATCGTTTGTTTGCACTGAGCGCTTGTAGATGAATACACACACTACTGCTCAAAAGTATGGGATCAGTAAGACTTGTAAAGTTTTTAAAGAAGTGTCTTCTGCTCATCAAGGCTGCATTTATTTGATCAAAAATACAGAAAAAAACAGTAATCTTGCAAAATGTTATTACAATATAAAACAATAGTTTCTCTGTGAATCTCTGTTAAACTGTAATGTATTTCTGTGATGCGCAGCTGTATTTTCAGCATCATTCCTCCAGTCTTCAGCGTCACATGATCTTCAGAAATCAGTATAATATGCTGATTTATTATCAGTTGTGCTGCTTCATATTTTTTTGGGAAGCTGTGGTACTTTGTTTCAGGATTCTTTGATGAATAAAAAGTTCAAAAGAAGAGCATTTATTTAAAATAGAAATCTTTTCTAACAATACACACAAGCGTGTTTGGGGTCAGTACATTTCTATTCTTTCTTTTTCTGAAAGAAATGAAAACTTTTATTCAGCGAGGATGTGTTAAATTGTTAAGAAGTGATAGCAAAGATTTATATTTTGAATAGATGCTGTTCTTTTTTTTAACATTTTATTCATCAAAGAATCCTGAGAAAAGTATCGCAGTTTCCAAAACAAATATTGTGCAGCACAACTGTTGATAATTCTAATAATAAATCAGCATATTAGAATGATTTCTGAAGATCATGTGACACTTTATACTGGAGTAATGATGATGGAAATTCAGCTTTGATGAGCAGAAGAGACTTCTTTAAAAACATTACAAGTCTTACTGATCACATACTCTTTTTGAAGAATGACAATAAAGTTGAGTTGAGTTGAACTTAATGTGAATCCCTTTTTGCACTGATTCTTTCATTTGTTATGAATCATCTGATGTTGTGCTTTGTGTCAGTATAAAGTATAAAGCGAAAATAATCAACTGAGAAGTACTTAAAGGGATATTACATCCAAAAAGGATCATTCTGTCATCATTTACTCACCTTTGTGAAAGACAGAAGATGTTTTGATGGAACCGAACAACACTGGACCGCACTGACAGAAAACACTTCTCAAAACATCTTCTTTTGTGTCCAAACAACAGTAAACGATGACAGAATGACCATATTTGTCCAAACTATCCCTTTAATTTACCGCTTAGCCAAAAAAAGCATTGCTACCTTATATTTTTGGGTCAATTTCTAAAAAAATAAAAACATGATCTAAGAGTATGATCTAAAATGCTCCTATTGTAAATTAAAGGGATAGTTCACCCAAAAATCATCATTCTGCCATTAAAACCGGCATGGCTTTCTTCTATAGAGCAGAAGAGAAGATACTTTGAAGAACATTGGGAACCAGATAGTTTTGGACCCCAGAGCTATCCCTTTAATTCGTTGTTTTACAGTGCTACAGTATATTTTTGGGTCTAATTTCCAACAAAAATAACGTTTTGTGTGATCTGAAATGCGTCCCATTGTGGTCTAATGTTTGGTCTTGCTGCTGTTCTGATTGTTGGCGACGTGTCAGTGCTGTTCTGGGTTCAGTTTGTGCTATAAATACTTTCCTCTGCTAAAGCAGGAGTTATTTCGGGCGGAGCGTGGAGTCAGCATCTGCAGGTCTGTGCGAATCGTCGCATTGCTTCTGAGAAAACGAGTCAGAAATGGATTTGAATTCAGTACAGGGCAATAACAGGCTGAACGGATGACATGCCGATTGACTGTGAATTAAATAAATGCGATCTATGCGACGGCCGGGGCTTGTGTGAATCAAACGCTCAGGTCGTTTTGTGGTGAAAGTGCTGGAGAGGCTCTCCAAACATAAAGTGACTTCTGTTTTTCAGAGGTGCTTAAAAAAAGCTGAAAATCCTCCAGAATGGCACTCTAGGTAACTAGTGGCTCTCAGAGAGATGCAAGCGCTGCCAAAACTGTGATTGAAAGCCTCCTGCTTTCCCTCAGGTCCTGGCGGTACATGAAACACAGCCATATGAAGCGGTCCAAGAGACTTCGCAATCAGCCAGCGCTGTGTTTCTGTAATGAGCCGGTTCATCAGCTCCTCTGACAGACTGCAGTCCAGTGGAGGTCAGTCACTGCTTCAGAGCCCAGACTCAGCTGTTTAAACAGCGCTTCCTAGATATCCAGCTGAGCGGGGAAGATCACGCCATACACTACTGCTCAAAAAACTGGAATAAAGACGATTTTTTACTTTTTTCCCCACTCTTCTGCTCACCAAGGCTGCATTTATTTGATCAAAAATGCTGTAAAAATTGTGAAATATTATTAGAATGTAAAACAGCTGTTCTCTATGTGAATCTCTGTTAAACTGTAATGTATTTCTGTGATGCGCAGCTGTATTTTCAGCATCATTACTCCAGTCTTCAGTGTCACATGATCTTCAGAAATCAGTATAATATGCTGATCTGCTGCTCGAGAAACATTTCTGATTATCATCAATGTTGAAGACAGTCGTGCTGCACAATATTTTTGTGGAAACCGTGATACATTTTTATTTTTCAGGATTCACAGATGAACAGAAAGTTCAAAAGAACAGCATTTACATGAAATAGAAATCTTTTGTTACATTATAAGAATCCTGAAAAGTAAAACACATATTTTAAGGCATTTGAGAACAGAGATGGTTTATAATTCATAAACTGTCTGCAGATTGAACACAATCACCCGTGTGTTATGGAGTGAATGATGATCGTCTGTCACGAAACAGAAGGCTGATTCTCACACACAGAAGAAGACGAGGAGATGAATGGAGCAGAGATGATGCCAGATCTCGTCTCAAGGTCACGCGTGTGATCTGGAACCGTAGGTGTCCCGTCTCGAGTCCAAAGCCCGCGGTTCCTGCCTCGCCGTGCCAAGAGGACTGACTTTCCCAGCGTCCAACCCTGTCCCAAATACCAGAGGCGCTGCCAAAGCCTCGTCTGCCAAACAGCGCATCTCTCTGACGCTCCTCTAACTGCTTTTGGAAGCGCTGAGGATGGAGGCGTTCGAGCGTGTCTCCATCAGCCTGAGCCGCTTCTGTTGGCCACACACCTGCTTTCATCTTCAGCTCTCAGAAGACGCGTCAGGCCGTGTCTGAGTCCATCTGATCGTTTACTGTGTGATGAGACGCAGTTGCGCAGCAGTGCTCTCACTCAGAAACTGCTAGTAAATCTTGCAAACAGATGCAAAGAAACAGCATGTGACACATTGAACTAAACAGGATTGAAGTACAAAGACTGAAATGGTAAAACATACTATAATAATCTTCAGAAAGTCATTTTTTATAGATTCTTAAGCACTTAATGAGATGCAAAAGTTTCATTTTCTTATATTTAGCTTAAAGCAAATGAAGCCAGTGTTCAGGAGTAATAATATATATGATAATATTTATTCATGGAAACAAGGCATTCTCATTACTCAAAAAAAGAAAATTGTGCATCGAGGTAGTAAAAATAGCAAAAAAAAACATACAAAACACCCAAATTGAATTAAACATGAAATTTTAAACTTCAAAAAAGTTTAAATATTGAAATCCAATTTTTGCACATAATATCTTTGTTTTTGCGCTATGACAATAAGGCTTTCTCCTTACGTTTGCTTAAAGAATAACTATTAATAATTATTTATTAATAATTAAAAGCAAAACTTTTAAAACCCCCTATCAAGATAGTATTTGATGTTTTGCCTAATTCATGCCAATATCATTGTCCATAAAATAAAATACTGTATTACAGTAATGAGAGTCACCACAGAGAACGAAGAGATCAATAACAGCTCAAAGTAAAAGATTAGAAAGCGGAGAGTTCCGGTGCTTGATTCTGATTGGCTGAGCCGAAGCTGTTGTAAATGACGCTACAAAGTAACACACACCTTTGTTTACGTTTGTGTGTTGCTCGGCAACCACTTTGTAGCAACCACAACTGTTTCTGAGGAACTACATTGTTTGGTGGAAGAATACTGTGTTTATTAATATCATTACACTTTATTTGCTCTGCTTTATTTTGTGAAACCTTACTACGTATATGGAATAACCGTTTTATAAAAGCAGTAACCCCCGTGAAGCCGTGGTTTACAGTGAATTTATAACAGCTAAGTGGGTTTTAGTCACTCCGCTTCGCCCCTTAGCGGTTATAAATTCACTGTAAACCACGGCTTCACGGGGCTTATTGCTTTATTTGGATGCTGCTGTAAATGTCACTGGAACTATTGTCGCATCCAAACCATCGAAGAAAACAAACTTCTTTTTGCTCAAAGTTTTGATTGCTCTGTGCTTTGAGGGGAGGTTTGACCCGGACGTGTTTCTCTCTGGTGTCTGTGGAGAGATCGGCTCTAAATCACCGCGCTGAAGGTTGCACCGTGATGGAGGTGAAAGTGCGGCTGCTAACATCTTATTACCTCGTCGTCAGCTCGCATTTCGCTCTGAAACCCTCGCTTGAGGACGCTCGGCTCGGCTCTGGCCGCAGACGCACATGGCCTCGCAGCAGCAGAATAAAAGATTACCCCGAGACACACCATTATTTTCAGTGATGGCACTCGTATATCACGCCGACGCTGCGGAATACAGAGCGCCGCGGATCAGGACGGGAAATTTAGTCTGGAAACTGTGAATGAATTGAGGTGAGAACTGCAGGAATCAGCAGGAACACAGCGCTGTCTGATCACATATTAAACTATATAACAACTAGCACTGTCATATTTATCTGTACAGTATAAAAGAAAAACAATGTAACCACACTGTATCATATTTAATCATGAATTTCTAAGGCCTCTAAGTGTTTAAAACTGTCACACTCAATCTCCTGCATGTCGTCTGATTGAGAGTTCAGAGTGTTTTATCCAGTCAAAGCTCTTTTAGTGTAACTGTACAAACGTCCAGCTTCAGCTGGAGCTTCTCGTGTCAGATCTGGACTGGTTTTGATCAAGTAAAGGTCAGAATAACGTCAGTAATATCTCCAGATGAACACTTACTGCACTGAAGCAGCTCAGCTTTACTTGATTCTCCATCAATCATGTTTTAGAGTCTCAAATCTGATCCTCAGGATCTTTTGAGGAGCGTTTGTTTCCAGAAGCTTTACTTTCACTGTTCCTCAGCGGAGGAATGATCTTCACAAGCCTCCAGAACATCTCACATCTTCTGAGGAGCCTTTATTTCTTCAGCTCTCAATCACTGCATTATATGTTTGGAGCATTTCACTCTCATCTCACTGAGACACATTACTGGAGATATAGAGCGATGACTGATATTCAGATCATTTTATGTCAGTATCTGCTGCACTGTTAGAAAGATCTCACTGATTTACATTACAAGCAGCAGAATTTCATCATATCAATATCAGCAAATCATTCATATTATTACTCAGTTTGAGTCCTTTTTTCCTTCATATTCTCACTGTATCAGACTATATGAGCCATGAAAGCCTGATTGGATCAAATATGATACTCAACAAAAAACACATTTTCTTTTACATTTTGTCTGATGATTCAATAAACTCTTCCATTTCAGAAAATTCGATTTTTCTGATTATTATTTCATATGTCAGGCTTTACGGGGTTAAAGCTTCTCCTTTCTTCTCTTGATAAGTGATTCTCATTACTAGTTAGTGGAGATGTTTTGTGCACGTTTCGTTTTCTAATGAACGTTGAGTTGTCTCAAACTCGTCACAGATTCAGATGGAGTTCATGTGGATCATTTACTTTTGATTGAGACACTGAAAGCACTGACATCACGAGCTGCTGGCGTGTAAATGAACACAGTGCTGCGCTTCACTCTGAAACGCATGCAGATATGTGAGCCTGCAGCACAAAAGCAGTGTTAAGTCGCTGGGGGATATTTGTAGCAATAGCCAACAATACATTGTATGGATCACAATTATACATTTCTCTTTTATGCCAAAAATCATTAGGATATTAAGTAAAGATCATGTTCCATGAAGATATTTAGTAAATCTCCTACCGTAAATATATCAAAACTTAATGTTTGATTAGTAATATGCATTGCTAAGAACTTCATTTGGACAACTTTAAAGATGATTTTCTCAATATTTAGATTTTTTTGCACCCTCAGATTCCAGATTTTCAAATAGTTGTATCTCGGCCAAACCCAAGCTTATTTTTTCAGCTTTCAGATGATGCATAAATCTAAATTTTGAAAAATTGACCCTTATGACTGGTTTTGTGCTCCAGGGTCACATATTTATTTAATAAATCGCACGTAGCCTTGCAGTAATTCTGCTTGTGTTGTGATGAATCGTGCAGCTCTGTGGTAAAGATACTCGTCACTTCTCAAGGTCAGGAACACAATGCAGTCATACCACAGTAACAGACAGACTCCAGCAGGATTTACCGCGGTATGATGAAGCGTTGAGAGGACAGACTGACTGCGAGCGTTTCAGGAGAACAGCAGTGTTTATGTAGCAGACGAGGGGCGAGGGAGGCCGGGGATTGTGGGTAATGGCTTCCATCGCTCTCCGTCCGGACCGGGTTGATCCATCATGTAAATGTCTGCGTGTTGCTCTTCACGTCTGCGCTCATGTAATTGCGCTGAGCGATGCTCGTGGGCTCACGGGCGTCTGAACAGCCGTCTGACGACTTCAAGGTCAAATAAAGCGCTTGATGAGTGAGTCTCACGTTATGAGCTCTGCGTTCAAGGGAGTTTGCATGGAATAAATGGCTTGTTTTGGATCATGTCATATCTCTGTTTCCCATGCTGGTGCCACGGTCCGTTACATTGGTCAGTCACAGAAAAGTGTTACATTTACAGTAGATTAGCTCATGTTGCATTAGATTTTTTTCACACAGTTTGCAGCATTGAGCGTTATTATAACCAATCACATGCATTTCTGCAGATGTTTGCGGCGCTCATTGACTGAATTCTGAATCTGCGTTCGCCAATTCTCTCGCCATAAAAGATGCAAGTCAGAGACTGATTTAGAAGCTTCTGTGGTTATTACTGGAGATTTTATGCATAACTCACATTATGAAGTCTTCAGTGTATCTTCATGCCATTTATTCCCAGTCTGAATAACTGTTTTGATTTCATGAGCGGCATGTGTAAATAAACATAGATGCAGCTTCTGTTCCAACACTGTATTTAAATAGTAAATGCATTGTATTAATGTATTTTAACCATTTTTACAGAGCATGAACATATATTTTGTTTTCAACATCAAAAAGACTATGTTTTCATGCACAACATATGGGATATTTTCATAAAGATATAAAAAAAACATTGATTTTTACTATGTTTCTTCTTTAGTTTTTTCTTATCAGTTTTGTACATCATTAGGGTTGTATGCTACATCTAATGTTGTTAAATGAATGTTTATTGCATTATTTCAGTTTCATGTATGGTGTTTAGAGTTTGTGTGAATGACACTGTGCACCTTTTATAAATGTTAGTGTGATGGGCTTCGGTTCTCATCACCTCCTGCTTTTGGTGGTTATCAGTGTATTACAAAGCTACAACACAGATTTCAGTACTTCAATAGGTTGGTATATTAACAAGTTAAGTATTAATAACTTATTAAGTATGAATCAGTTAAGAAATTACGGTATTTAAATGTAAATTTAAGTTAAAACCTAAAATGTTGCTACCGTATTTTTTACGGTAAAATTCTGGCAGCTGCCATTTTTTTACAGTAAATTTTTACCGTAAATCAGACTCACCTACCTGTGATTTTCTAATGATCCTGAAGACATTGATTAGCATGCTCAGGTGTGTTTGATCAGGGTTGGAGCTAAAGCCAGATTTGAGGATCCCTGATTTAAACGAGGTTTTGAGAGCATTTATTGTAGATGTGTCTCTTCTTTTGGTGCCTCGACTCACTCACATTTTTCTGTTTGTGCCTTTAAGATCTTCCCTTTATGCTATCTGTGCCAATTGTCTCTAATATTACTAAAATATGTGACATGTCAGCCCAATGCAGACTTTATTTTGTTGGATTAATTATTTTCCTTTAAATATGGGGACAGTGTGTATAAAGTTTATTTTGAGTCTCATCAGCTGTTTCTTGGTTTATAAATGTGAATAATTAGTAAATAGTAATTTGGTTTTAACAATGTTTACTGAACATGAACATGAATTTGGTTTCAACATCAACACTGGGGGGAAAAAAAAGAGTTGTGCTCTTTTTCAGTTCCTGAATTTGAATGGAATTTAAATGTGAAGTAAACGAGAATGCAGAGTTGAAATTCAAATTTGAATTTAAGGATGTAGAACTAAAATAGAATGAAATTGAATGTAATGTAATGGACTAGCTATATAAAACATGAAAGTATATTTAATTTCTCAATTTTAATTTTCTAAAAATATGTTCTCATACACAACATTTAACTTTCTCATTGGATTCACAGGACATAAAATAGGCAACAACATTATGAATAATTTCTAATTACAGTTATGAAATGGCAATTAGAAATTATTCATAATGTTGTTGCCTATTTTATGTTCTGTGAATCAAATAAGAAAGTTATACAAATGCATAAAAAGAAAATATTACAGTAATATGTGTTAAGGCTGTGAAATTATTTGTCCTTATATTTACTTGAATGCTTTATTTTAACTTCAACGTGAAATAGCTTATTAATGCAATTTGTTGCAAAATTTAAGACATTTGTCTATTTAATGATTGTGTTGAATTTCTCTGAATTGAAATGATTGTGAACAATTCAGTTTAGTTCAGTTCAAATGAACATGCATCACATAATCTCTGGTTATGTATTTACAGCAACAGACTAATGTGTGTGAAAGAGCAGAATGGAAAGTTAAAGCGATAGTCGGCACAGAAATCGTCATTCTGTGATCATACACTATTCATATTGTCACTTTCTTTCCTCTGTGATGTTAAAGACTCTCGGTCTCAATTCCATCTCATTGGGTGTTTTTCCATATGATGAAAGTGAAAGGTGACCGAGACTGTCAGAGGAAGTCATGCCGGTTTGAATGGCGCGAGGGCAAGTAAATGGTGATTTCTGGGTGACCTGTGTCTTTAAATCCGTCCGCAGCCAGAACGGACTGGGAATCTGGGAATCGTTATTCCCCTGGAGAATGGGATGCGATTGTCCTTCACCTGCCGTTTCATCATGTCAATTAAAGCACGCAAGCACTAACTGGATCACATTGCATTCAGTGGGAATCCAATCTGTGTTCTGTGAAAAACGCTGCTTCTATTCTCCCAGTCACATGGGTCCAATTCACCAGCGCTCCCCTTGGATCCTAATTGAGATGTGCGGCACGATGACTGTCAGGCTTCATGCATTATTCCGCATGTGCTGATGGGTGATGGATGATGATGCTTGGATCCGCAGTTATGAGACAGGACTAACCCATGGGCCGCTCCCGTACTTAACTAGCAGCACTAGACTAGGGCTGGCTGGGCGGTATATCGAGTTTGTACGATATATAGATATATTCTTCACAATGATATGGTATGAGGCAATACCGTTTATATCGAAATACATTCGTTGATACGAGCACATCTGAAAAATATAGCTGAGGACAGAGAGTGAGCTGCTGTGGAGAAAGTGCATAATCCAGTTTGTTCTAAGCCTGTGACAAGCATGAAAAAAACTCATAGGATATAGTATAGTTTGGTATAGTTTAAAGCAGCTCTGGAAGAAAGCTGACGCTGTTTAATGTGTTGGATGTGTGCTGTTTTCTTCAGTGCATAACTGAGGTATATTCTCCATCTGTAAATGTTAGAAAGTCCTGGAAATATTCCCATTTTTCTGTCAGAAGTGCAAGACAAACTCTGCCAGACAAACGGAGCACAATAATTCTGGCTAAAATATACATTTCGCTGAAATATTTGTAGTTGGACAATAAATGTGACGTAGAATTTTAAACATACAAGTAAGTGTATTTGTATGATAGCACTGGCTGTAAAGTGACTAATGGGACATATATACATATATATATACACACTACTGTTCAAAAGTTTGGGGTCAGTACATTTTAATTATTTCTTTTTCTGAAAGAAATGAAAACTTTTATTCAGCGAGGATGTGTTAAATTGTTAAGAAGTGATAGCAAAGATTTATATTGTTAGAAAAGCATTATATTTTGAATAAATGCTGTTCTTTTGAACATTTTATTCATCAAAGAATCCTGAAAAAAGTATCAGTTTCCATAAAAAACTGTTCTAATAATAATTCTAATAATAAATCAGCATATTAGAATGATTTCTGAAGATCATGTGATCTTTATGCTGGAGTAATGATGATGGAAATTCAGCTTTGCATCACAGAAATAAATTATATTTTAAAGGATATTCAAATAGAAACCATTGAATTTGAATGGAATTTAAATGTGAAGTAAACGAGAATGCAGAGTTGAAATTCAAATTTGAATTTAAGGATGTAGAACTAAAATAGAATGAAATTGAATGTAATGTAATGGACTAGCTATATAAAACATGAAAGTATATTTAATTTCTCAATTTTAATTTTCTAAAAATATGTTCTCATACACAACATTTAACTTTCTCATTGGATTCACAGGACATAAAATAGGCAACAACATTATGAATAATTTCTAATTACCGTTATGAAATGGCAATTAGAAATTATTCATAATGTTGTTGCCTATTTTATGTTCTGTGAATCAAATAAGAAAGTTATACAAATGCATAAAAAGAAAATATTACAGTAATATGTGTTAAGGCTGTGAAATTATTTGTCCTTATATTTACTTGAATGCTTTATTTTAACTTCAACGTGAAATAGCTTATTAATGCAATTTGTTGCAAAATTTAAGACATTTGTCTATTTAATGATTGTGTTGAATTTCTCTGAATTGAAATGATTGTGAACAATTCAGTTTAGTTCAGTTCAAATGAACATGCATCACATAATCTCTGGTTATGTATTTACAGCAACAGACTAATGTGTGTGAAAGAGCAGAATGGAAAGTTAAAGCGATAGTCGGCACAGAAATCGTCATTCTGTGATCATACACTATTCATATTGTCACTTTCTTTCCTCTGTGATGTTAAAGACTCTCAGTCTCAATTCCATCTCATTGGGTGTTTTTCCATATGATGAAAGTGAAAGGTGACCGAGACTGTCAGAGGAAGTCATGCCGGTTTGAATGGCGCGAGGGCAAGTAAATGGTGATTTCTGGGTGACCTGTGTCTTTAAATCCGTCCGCAGCCAGAACGGACTGGGAATCTGGGAATCGTTATTCCCCTGGAGAATGGGATGCGATTGTCCTTCACCTGCCGTTTCATCATGTCAATTAAAGCACGCAAGCACTAACTGGATCACATTGCATTCAGTGGGAATCCAATCTGTGTTCTGTGAAAAACGCTGCTTCTATTCTCCCAGTCACATGGGTCCAATTCACCAGCGCTCCCCTTGGATCCTAATTGAGATGTGCGGCACGATGACTGTCAGGCTTCATGCATTATTCCGCATGTGCTGATGGGTGATGGATGATGATGCTTGGATCCGCAGTTATGAGACAGGACTAACCCATGGGCCGCTCCCGTACTTAACTAGCAGCACTAGACTAGGGCTGGCTGGGCGGTATATCGAGTTTGTACGATATATAGATATATTCTTCACAATGATATGGTATGAGGCAATACCGTTTATATCGAAATACATTCGTTGATACGAGCACATCTGAAAAATATAGCTGAGGACAGAGAGTGAGCTGCTGTGGAGAAAGTGCATAATCCAGTTTGTTCTAAGCCTGTGACAAGCATGAAAAAAACTCATAGGATATAGTATAGTTTGGTATAGTTTAAAGCAGCTCTGGAAGAAAGCTGACGCTGTTTAATGTGTTGGATGTGTGCTGTTTTCTTCAGTGCATAACTGAGGTATATTCTCCATCTGTAAATGTTAGAAAGTCCTGGAAATATTCCCATTTTTCTGTCAGAAGTGCAAGACAAACTCTGCCAGACAAACGGAGCACAATAATTCTGGCTAAAATATACATTTCGCTGAAATATTTGTAGTTGGACAATAAATGTGACGTAGAATTTTAAACATACAAGTAAGTGTATTTGTATGATAGCACTGGCTGTAAAGTGACTAATGGGACATATATACATATATATATACACACTACTGTTCAAAAGTTTGGGGTCAGTACATTTTAATTATTTCTTTTTCTGAAAGAAATGAAAACTTTTATTCAGCGAGGATGTGTTAAATTGTTAAGAAGTGATAGCAAAGATTTATATTGTTAGAAAAGCATTATATTTTGAATAAATGCTGTTCTTTTGAACATTTTATTCATCAAAGAATCCTGAAAAAAGTATCAGTTTCCATAAAAAACTGTTCTAATAATAATTCTAATAATAAATCAGCATATTAGAATGATTTCTGAAGATCATGTGATCTTTATGCTGCAGTAATGATGATGGAAATCCAGCGCTGCATCACAGAAATAAATTATATTTTAAAGGATATTCAAATAGAAACCATTATTTTATATTGTAACAACATTTTGCAAGATTACTGTTTTTTTTCTGTATTTTTGATCAAATAAACACAGCCTTGATGACCAGAAGAGACTTCTTTAAAAACATTACAAGTCTTACTGACCCCAAACTTTTGAACGGTAGTGTGTGTATATATATATATATATATATATATATATATATATATATAAAATACAGATTTTTTTCAATCCAAATACAAAAACACAAATACCGAGATATATACCGTATATCGCAAATCGTCCAAAAAATACCGAGATATGAATTTTTGTCCATATCGCCCAGCGCTACATTAAACATACAGCAGCAGTTCAGCATCAATCATCAGCACACCATTCAGGGGATTTCTGGACGGTTGCTAAGCGGTTGCTAGGGTATTGCGAGTGTGATTTTTGTATCACTTGCATCGTCTGGAGCTCAAGCGCTGCTGGACGAGTTCGTCTGTAGTTCAGTACTCAGTGTGAGTGTGTCTGATCCGCACGAGTTCCACTGAACGGCACTATAAAGAGATGTTGAATAGGGGTGTGCGATATTGACAAAAAATTATATCTGGGATATTTTCTGGAATTTTATTGATTACAATAATTAGACATATTAGCACACAGATATTAGATAAGTAGCACACAGATATTTTGCTGAGTGTACCGTTTAAATCAAATCTTACATTTAATCAGTTGATTAGAGTAATAAGACATTTGGGCTGTTACTGAGCAAATTAAATCAGTATCAACAGATGCACTGCAGAGGAAGCACAGGAGCTGCTTCTGAAGAGGCGTTTAGGTGTGTTTGCACACTGTTTAAATAGAATCAACACGTCAACATGAAACGGCTTGGGATTCGTTTTAAAAGCGACTTGTTAAAATGACTCGGAGTTTGCTCTTTTTTTTTTTTTTTTTTTGAGAGGCAATAACTTTAAACACGGTGCACTTTCAGATTTAAAACTTTGCAGGATGTTTTCAATCACTTAGAGCTGTGTTACACACGACATGAAAGGTCCATTTCAAAAATCCATAATGGGGCACTTTAAATGTGAAATTAAAGCCGCCAGCAGGTGGCAGCAAGTCACTGTTAAGTGAGTCATTGCGATTGAACCGAATCATTTAAACGGATGATTCATTCAGGAACGAAACACCGTCATGTTGCTCAGAGACACAAAACAGTGCTGTAGCTGTGTTTGGAAATATTTTTGTTGCCGAAATAGAGCAAAAACAGGCAATATGGCGTCTAAAACTTAAGTCTTTTAATATTAACTTCTTGTTTATTGAACTGTTCTATAAATTCAATACCACATTTGTAATCATGCTGATTTTGGAGAAAAAACGGCATTCTGTGTATGATATTGATTAGCTATATGAAATTATATAAATATATACATTGTCTACCCCCCGTATGTGATCATTCTTAATGCGTTTTAATAGACTGCATCATGCAGTGAAAGAGCGTGTAAACCTACTAGACTTCTGTAGGTGTGTTTTGTTTGGTTTTGCGATATACTCGATAATGTCAAATTGCACATCGTTAAAACAACAATTGCAATATTATCGCAGACGATATGTATCGCACACCCCTCGTGTCGAGTGTTGTGCACTTAAATCTCCAGACGCCAGCGCTAACCTTCAAACAAGCGCGCACTGTTACAACGCTTCTAGGGCAGCCGCGTTTGACACAAGCTTTTAATAAAGCGCTGCAGGAGCCAAATGGCCAGCAGATTAAGAAGACACTTTAATCTGACGTGAGTGAAACACACTAAGATGCTCCGAGAGAGGGATCTGTGAGCGGCCAGTTGACCTCTGACCTCACACACATGCTCATGTCAGATGGTCAGCTAGCAAACTGAACACAAACACAAGCATTAGAAACACTGGAACGCAGTAATGTGATCATGGTAATAGCTCTGTGTTTATAGAGCGCTTGGCTTTAACAGCTCTCTGGAGTAATTACAGCGCGACACGGCCGTATAAGAGAAAGATGACGAGTCGTTTACTGAAGGAAGGAGCATCTTTTACTACAGAGAGTGTGTGTGTGTGTGTGTGTGTGAGTGTGTGTGTGTGTGTGTGTGTGTGAGAGAGTGTGTGTGTGAGTGTGTGTGTGTGTTTATGCAGGTTTTGCTTCTTAACTGTACTCGTGTGTGTTTACAATTACATTGATGCACAGAAACTCTACTTCAGCAAATCAATTTAATTCTGTCATCATTTACTCGCCTAAAACATCTCATTCTTATGCAGGAAAGTCATCTACACACCCTGAGAATGAGATTCATTTGAGGAGATTGTTTTCAGAGGACGTGTCCTGAATCTGAATCTGTTTCATCAACTTAACTTGAACTTTTTCATGCTTCAAACTCTTCAAAAAGCCCCAGCTTTAGGAATGTTTTTAGGAATGTTTTTTTAAAAAAAATCCAAAACAAGACAAATATATTAAAGCAGTTTTAATGTTATGAAGTAATCATTTAACAATACAATTGTTAATTTCTTTTATTTAATAAAAAAAAAAAGTATTTCTGTAATATTAATGCAAATTTTTTTTAAATTTTAACTTTTTTTTTAAAAACTTTTTTAATATTAATATTAATGCAATTGGCTTTTTAAATTGCTATTAAGGTATTTTGTTACATTTTTTTAATTTAACATTAATGTTTTTACTTTATTCATATTAATGCATTTACATTTTTACATTAATAGTAATGGATTTTTTTTTACTTTTTAATGTAAATAAATTACTTTATTAAATGAATGCTTTTTCTTGTATTAATATTAATGCAATTTACACTTTGAATTAATATAATGTAATGCTTTACTTTTTTTTATTAATTACGTTACATTAAATTAATTATTTATTTATTTTTCAATAATAATTCAATTAGCATTTTTGCATGTTTTAATATTAATGTGTTTTTTACATATTTAAATTTAAATAAACTAAATTAAATTAATGTTTTTTTTTTGTGTTTTTTTTATTTTTTATATGAATGCAATTTACTTTTTTCAATTTTTTTTTATTAATATTCATGTTTTTTGTGCAATGTAAGCTTAGGTTCCAAAAAGGAAAAGCAATCAGCATAAGCATGATAAGAGCAGTCCGTATTTGATCTTGAACACTATATACAGTAAAGAGCGTGAGAGTGACTGAACGCTGCCGTGTTTGATTGCGGTCGCGGCCCGAGCTCATATGAACATAGAGATTACATTGTTTTAAGTACAGATATAGAAATAAGAGCTCCGGCAGACCTCAATCATTTCTCTGTCTTCTGCTGATCTCTCTGAACACTACTGTCTAATGACAGATTAATGTAAGACTGCGCTCACACATTCACACTGGGTTAACTTGTTAAACCTTGACTGATAGAAGCCAGAAACACACACACACTCACACACTCACACACACACACACACTCTCACACACACACACACACACACAATCACACACACACACACACACACACACACACACACACACACACACACACACATGTGCACTGTACAGAAAACCTGCTTGATAGTTTCTCTGTCCTTGTCATGCTGTCGTCCAGCTCTGAACCACTCAGTGTGCACAATCAGGCATTTAGAGATTATAAACATGAACATCTCTGTAAAGCTGATTTGAGAAACCCGTGTTATGAAAAGAACGACACAAATCAAACCCCGTTTCTCTTCTGCTTCTGGTTAGTGCGGTGACATCTGGTCATTTTCTTCATGTGGCGTCTGTGATGACGTGTCGATTCAGAAGAGCTGCGGCTCTCGTACGTAATCAACGGATCCGTGAGGAGAAGATGTGATTCCAGGAACTCTGACATCAGTGACAAGTGTTGAGTAGTTTTGTGGAAACTGTGATACATGACCATTCAGAAGTTACATTTTCAGTTAAAAAAAAAACACTTTTGAAAGAAATTGCTACTTTTATTCATCAAGGATGCATTAAATTGATGAAAAGTGTCAGTAAAGACATTTATAATGTTACAAAATGTCTCTATTTTAAATAAACGCTGTTCTTTTGAACTTTCTGTTCATCTGTGAATCCTGAAAAATAAAATGCGTCAGTTTCCACAAAAATATTGTGCAGCACAACTGTGTTCAACATTGATAATAATCAGAAATGTTTCTGGAGCAGCAGATCAGCATATTATACTGATTTCTGAAGATCATGTGACACTGAAGACTGGAGGAATGATGCTGAAAATACAGCTGCGCATCACAGAAATACATTACAGTTTAACAGATATTCACATAGAACACAGCTGTTTTACATTCTAATAATATTTCAAAAACATCTTAATTATTAAAAACCTTTGGCCTGTAGTGAATCCTATCCATATCTATAGATGTATAAGATGTATCTGTAGTTAATATGCATGCATGACACGTATGACGGCAGCAGCACACACACACACACACACACACACACTCACACACACACACACACACACCCACACACACACACACACACACACACACGAGAGAGAGACAGACACACCGTCCATATCTATAGATGTATAAGATGTATCTGTAGTTAATATGCATGCATGACACGTATGACGGCAGCAGCACACACACACACACACACACACACACTCACACACACACACACACACACACACACACACACACACACACACACACACAAGAGAGAGACAGACAGTCAGCGCTGAGTTCATGAATATTCAGCAGCCTCCTCCTCTTCAGCTCTGCATGAGGTCAAAGGTCATCGCTCGGACTCGCTCTGAGGGTCTGCTGAAAGACACGTGTGTGTGTGTGTGTGTATGTGTGTGTGTGTGTGTGTGTGTGTGTGTATGAGACCCGCTGACTTTGCTAACCGGAGTTTATTTTCACCCCGTGGGCCGTTGATTAAAGCTCTAATTAGTATTACTGATGTGAGAACAGCAGCGCCGTGAGCCCTGAGATCACAAATCAGACCGATTATCACAAACAGTAAGATGTTTCTTCTGAATTTTGATCGGTGTCTCAGAAATCAATCAATTCTTATCTTCTGTCATTTCGAATCTCCAGCAAATATATGTTGATTTAAGAATCTTTAGACGTTTGCGCTGGAAAACAAGTCAGAAACACTGAGGAAGAAGTTCAGTTTTACAGTGCATGCAACCAATAATCATGAAATCTAATGATCATCATATACTGTAATACAGCCTTGCTGTAGCTCATGCAGCAGATCATAATGCTCGCAACGCCAGTGTCATGGGTTTGAATCCCAGGAAAGCATAGATAAAACTGGATAAGATCATCTTCTGAATGCGTGACTGTAAATGATGATCCTGAATCTGTACAGTAAACTGAACATCCTGTTGCAGAACTCATTCATAATTCATGGATGGAGCTGTTATTAAATGGAGTTATGCTGAAACGTCTGATGTGACTGATGTATTTACAGTCTGAATCTAACACTGCATCCGGACCAACAGCATCTGATGCATCTCATGTTCATTCCGTTGTCTAACAACAGAAACAGTAACATGTATCAATGAAAACAGTTTTAATGAGAATTTAGCTGCATCAAAATATAGTACGCAGACACAGAGACGCAAAGGAATGTAATGATAAATATATATTTAGCATGTTCAGAAGAAGTGAGCTGCGCTGTCCTGCGAAAATGTAAACAGGTTTGTGTAAGTAAATGAATTGTTCAGTGCAAAGAAAGAGAAGTAATGTGAACCTGGTATTTGTTCT